>NW_019646997.1:11377-12912 GCF_002806865.2 Cucurbita pepo subsp. pepo
AAACCAACAGAGACTGATCAAACAAACAAGAGATTCAAAAGAAAAACACATGAAACTGATGAAGCAACAAAAGAAGCAAGAGAATCAAAAAGTTCCCAAACAAAAGAAACAAACAAAACCCACTTTCATAAAGAAGTTCATCAGTAGATTCTCAATCAAAGAATCAAAGTTACAGAACACAAAAGAAATGATGCGATTGTAGGGAAGAACCAAGAATTAAGAAGACCCAGATTCCCAAAATGGAGAAAAATCACTAATCCCAAGAGGATTTAAGAAACCCCATTAATATAAACAATCAATAATAATCACAAAACCCCCAAATAAAGACGAAGAACACAGCTTCTTCACTTCTTCTCTCTTCCTCATAATTGGAACAACGACTCCAACACCAACTCGACAAAAAAGCAATAAATTATTAAGAACACATTAAAGAAAAGGAGTATATATTAACGAGAAGCGCAGCACCAACAACTAAGAAATATTTTACAGGTTAAAAGTAAGGGAAGAAGTCATCGTCAATCCCAATCATTCAATGCCTTCTCTCACGTGTGAAAAAAGCTACATACAGAAAGAAAAACAAATAAAAGCCTTAAAACAAAAGGAACAACAAGAAGAAGATGGTGGCGGCTATGCATCGCGATGGTGGTTGGTTGCTTAACCACCAGTTGATAGACCTAAAACCCATTACTTAACCCTTCTTTTGAAGCATAAATTTGTCACCAACCAACCCCTCGCTGTTTCTCTCTCTTTTGGTTAGGAGAATAACAGGGGGAAAGCATCTAATCAAGAACAATGAACCCATGAATCGCATCAATGGGGAAATGTTTTGGGGGTGGGCGGCATTTGAAAAGGGCTAATTAGCTGCTACACGATCGGAAGATTGCGTGAAAAACAATAACAGTGGATTTCGATAACGTTTTGAAAAATCTGCGGTTCCTTCTTCTGATGGTTAAGAATTTGAGATCGATGGTTGAAGCGTCGGTTTCGGGAGAAGGCAGATCTTGTAAAGAAATCCTTAGAAATTCATGCATGTTCTTCTGGAATCTGGATTTCAAGGAAATTTCATAGCAACAGCCAACAATTGGAGTTTAATTCTTAATGAATTCTGTGAATCGTTTCAAATTTCTACAGATTTCAAATGAATTCTGTTCTGAAAAATACTTCTCTGCTCACACCGAGAAGTCCGCGTGTTTCTATATAATTTAAATTTTTAATTAATATTTTCAATTTTAAAAAATTATTATTTTATTTTCATCTACACCCAAATATAAATTAATTGTTTGTTTTTGTTTTAAATCCTTCTCGATTACAAGTTAAATAAAGAATTTTTAAATTATTCTTCGTATTTAAAAATTCAAATTTAAATTTATTTTAAAAACTTTGTTAAAAATGTGAGTGTATTAGTTTAGCTTTAGTTTAGTTAATTAGTTAATTTTGTTAACTAATTTATGATTAGTATTTGAGATTTAATTACAATTTCCAATGTTTTTTTTCCATAATTAGATTTAATATTTAAAACTTTTCATAAAAAAAAA
>NW_019646998.1:0-7902 GCF_002806865.2 Cucurbita pepo subsp. pepo
AAAAATATTTAGAAAAATTAGAGAGTTTTCGAAGAAAATAGTAATAAAATAATCGAAAAGTGACAAATTACCAAAATACCCCTGGAATGATGGATAATTACGAAAATGCCCCTCTAATCATAATCAGAGCATCTACAGTGACCATCTGAGCAAAATCTTTCGAACCTTGAATCTCAGCCGTTGGATCTCCTCCAAAATTGGATATGATCTAGAAGACGGACATATCATCACATCCAACGGCTGGTATTCAAAACCAAAGTCGGTGAGGCTCTGATCGGAGTAGATATTTCCGGCTGATATTCCATGAAATCCAAACCATCAATTCACGACGATTCTAGAGCTCTCAATGTCGGTTTAAGCTTCTCCTATGAAGTCTGCAGTCGGGGCAACAATATGGAACAAGAATCGAGCAAGGTTGAGAGCCCANGATATTCCATGAAATCCAAACCGCCAATTCACGACGATTCTAGAGCTCTCAATGTCGGTTTAAGCTTCTCCTATGAAGTCTGCAGTTGGGGCAACAATATGGAACAAGAATCGAGCAAGGTTGAGAGCCCATTCAAGAGTTATGAGTGTTTAGATTGTGGGTCTCCTACTCTTCGATTTCTTCCAAATTCGAGAGCAATTCTCCACCATTTCTCCCCAAACGTATTCCTATAGTTTCTAAACAAGATTACCCACAAGTTCTGTTTAGGAATGATGTGCTGAAAGTGCCCAGAAACCATTTTCCCAATTCAATCCCCCATTGAAGAACTTAAAGGAAAGCTTGAAAATGCAATCTGGGGATACATGACGATTCGTCGAGCAAGAACGATCCCAATAAGTTTTTGCGCCTCCACGGAGTGTTTCCGTTGAATACCACGAAGAAAATAACCTCGGGAGCGTGCCCAATTGAAGGAAATCGATTTTGGGCTTAAGTTGGGGATAAGTGACGAAATCCTATCTACGGTCCCTTTTCCTTCAAATTAAGGATTCCTTTAGCTTCAGAGGAAGGATTTGGGTGATTTTGATGAAGGGAATCGTGAGTCGAAACGTCGTAGAATAAGTTACCCAAGAGATCGAAAATCTGACGTTTCGGGAAGTTGCATACCGAGAACGATCTCTCAAAAAGTTAAGGTTAGGTTACATACCGAAGTGCTATGGATATGAGAGATTGATAAAAGAATATGGTTAGGTTATGTGTAGTAAGGGATATGGGTAGAAAGGGATAGGTTTGTGATAGATTGATAGAACAATAGCGTTAGGATACGTTCATGTGATGATATGACTAAGGTACGTTCATGTAACGACATGACTGTGATAGATATAAGACGTTAAGGCTATGATAAGTAAGGGAACGATATGACCACGAAGTGTTTACGCTATGATGTGATTATGATACGATATGTGAATGACGGATATATATATGTATATATATATATATATATTGTCATATGATATGAAATATGTTATGGTATGAGATATGTGATAAATTGACTTGTTTATTATGATATATTGTGATGCAATATGTGCTCAAAAAAAAGAAAAATGACCAACAAGGGATGAAAAATATTTAGAAAAATTACAGAGTTTTCGAAGAAAATAGTAATAAAATATTCGAAAAGTGGCAAATTACAAAAATATCCATGGAATGATGGATAATTACGAAAATGCCCCTCTAATCATAATCAGAGCATCTACAGTACCATCTGAGCAAAATCTTTCGAACCTTGAATCTCAGCCGTTGGATCTCCTCCAAAATTGGATATGATCTAGAAGACGGATATATCATCACATCCAACGGCTGGTATTCAAAACCAAAGTCGGTGAGGCTCTGATCGGAGTAGATATTTCCGGCTGATATTCCATGAAATCCAAACCGCCAATTCACGACGATTCTAGAGCTCTCAATGTCGGTTTAAGCTTCTCCTATAAAGTCTGCAGTTGGGGCAACAATATGGAACAAGAATCGGGCAAGGTTGAGAGCCCATTCAAGAGTTATGAGTGTTTAGATTGTGGGTCTCCTACTCTCCGATTTCTTCCAAATTCGAGAGCAATTCTCCACCATTTCTCCCCAAACGTATTCCTATAGTTTCTAAACAAGATTACCTACAAGTTCTGTTTAGGAATGATGTGCTGAAAGTGCCCAAAAACCATTTTCCCAATTCAATCCCCCATTGAAGAACTTAAAGGAAAGCTTGAAAATGCAATCTGGGGATACACGACGATTCGTCGAGCAAGAACGATCCCAATAAGTTTCTACGCCTCCACGGAGTGTTTCCGTTGAATACCACGAAGAGAAATAACCTCGGGAGCGTGCCCAATTGAAGGAAATCAATTTTGGGCTTATGTTGGGGATAAGTGACGAAATCCTATCTACGGTCCCTTTTCCTTCAAATTAAGGATTCCTTTAGCTTCAGAGGAAGGATTTGGGTGATTTTGATGAAGGGAATCGTGAGTCGAAACGTCGTAGAACAAGTTACCCAAGAGATCGAAAATCCGACGTTTCGGGAAGTTGCATACCGAGAACGATCTCTCAAAATTAAGGTCCCACACTCAAAGAAGTTCCTCCAAACCAATTCCTATAGCTTGAGGAAAGGATATGGAAGAGGTTCCATGGAGAAATAGGGCCTTGAAAACCCCTAAAATTGGCTGCCCAATGATGAATCCCCTATTTTAGCTACGGCGAGGAAAATGATTTTGGACGAACTTTGGAGGCGAATATCTTAGGCTACGATCAACAAAAAGAAACTAGACACAATAAGGAGTCTGTGGAAGGAAATTGGAAGTAATCCGGATACCGGAAGCTCAAGAATGGAGGTCCCGAACGTCGACGATGAGGTAAGTAGCCACATTGGATTTTTCTTAAGAAATACTTGTAGGAATCACTTGGATTTTTATATGAGCCCTAAACGAAGTATGAAAAAAGGATATATGAAAGAAAAATTCAAAGAACCGTGAGTTAAGGCTCTAAACCGACCAAATTACTCGAGATTTAAGGAACATTAAGATAACCCACTAAATGAACTCTGATTCCTATGAAATTTTATTACTGAGCATAATATATCATTCTAAGGTTATGTATGGAATTTTGCGGTCATTGGATAAGGATAAGTAGGTAAACCAAGAAACGGGGAGAAATGACCATAATGTCCCTAAGAATATCTACCTACGGTTAATGACCAAGATGACCTCCAAATGCTATGAAACGCTACAGTAGATCTTATTTATGATGCTTGATTAGGTAATGAAGTTTGAAAGCCATTGTAACTCGTTAAGGAGCAAAACCAAGAATTAGGGGTAAAATGACCATAATGCCCCTACGGAAGACTACCTACGGGTTAAGCCCTAAATGACTTCCCAACATTATGAAATGTTGTATGAATCCTTATCTTAAGAGGTTGTATAAGGAAATGAAGTTTGGGAGTCATTAAAAAACGTTAGGTAGCGAAACGAAGATATGGGGAAAACGTATATCACGAACCATGCAACTTTGCCTCCTAGGATGACGAAAGAGGTATCCACGTAATAAGAGATTCTCCACAAGTACCCTTGGTTTCTAATGAGACTCTACGTGCACAAGACCACGTCGGAGCTATTCCTAAGAAGAACTTGTATGTTCCCAAGCTTGACCCAAGACATTATGCATAAACCTAGGATCCCCATGAATGCATAGAAACACCTAGGTTAATGCAAATGACATGCTTAACAAGTTGCTAGGATCCATGCCCGGAGTAACCGTTATCTCCCATCACGAAGTGTACCACGAGACCCCTATTCCTCTTTAGGTGAGATGCCCTACTATATCTACCATGAGCATGATGCCACGATGAACTTATTATCTCCCTCACCTAAATGAGATGCCCTACATCATGAATTTAAAATAGGATGCCACGATTATGATAACCCCACCTATGCACGCATGGGGAGAAAATTAAGGGTTACTTTGGAAGATTTTTAGGGAACACAAGGCATGACATCACAACCCCTAAGGCTTAGTTCCTGAAAACGGAACAAAGGCTTAGTTCCTGAAAACGGAACAAGTAGTCATATCCTAGCTCAAGGTCTAGAGATGCTCCAACTTACCAACTATTCTCTTTAAGGCCTACTCTATATGACTTGAGAATAAGTTCAAGATTACAAGGTGGTTGGAGCAAGTTTGGAACCTAAACCAAGATGGAACTTAGGAAACGCCTAAAGGAAACATGTCAAGATTCAAGACCCTTCTAGAACCCTCTAAGGAGTCCATTATGAACTTATGACCTTCTAGAATAACTCATGCTAGTTATTACGATGAGTTCATATGATCACGAATGTATATAACAACTTACGCTTCAAGAAATAAGAACCTTAGAAACTTACAAGATTAAGAATCAATAACAAGCTATACAACTACTAAGAAAAGAAGAATGCTAGGTACCACTCAAACATAAGGGACCAAAGTTCTCAAGACTCAAAATTCAAGAATGCTAGGTAATACTCTAAGCATGTTCAATTGTGGCACATACCTCCCCACCATGGGGTGCTTTCTAAGGAGGCTTTGTTTCCTCTTCTAGGTGGGATGCCCTGCATCGTGTTTCTCTTGCAGGATGTCATGTTTGGCCTCATTCCCCTCACCTAGATGAGATGCCCTGCACCATGTTATGATTTGCAGGATGCCATGTTCATGTACGCACCGATCACGTGACCTTTATGGTCTATGCCATGTTCATGCATGCATCGATCACTTGACCTTTATGGTCTATCATGGGGAGTGACCTATGGGCACGATGGAGCAAGAAGAGAGTAAGTTACCCTAGCCATGAATCAAGAACCTCCTAAAACCTCCTGCGGTACATCATGCTTATGACTTAGACTACGCTACTTGGAGCGTATGAAGCCTTGAGCATAGGTATTAAGACTATGTCGCTTGGAACGCATGAAGCCTCAGACACAGGTCGACAAGTTTATGTCTAGTACTGTAAATCCTAAGGGAAGTGTCTTGGACAACGAATTAAGAAACATAACAAGAACATGCTACAAGAACAAGAACAAGAACAAGAAAAAAAAAAAAGAAAGAAGGTGGTACCCTAGCATATCAAGGACACGATTAAGAGCCTACAAGTAAACTACTTACTGAGTCTTGTATTCATTCCTTATTCTCCATTTTTTTTTTCAGGAAATAATGAGCTGATCGAGGTCGGTAGCGGACTATGGAGCAGGTGCCATAGACAAATCTCACCCATCGTCCTCAACCCATTGTCTTAAGACGTTTTGTGTTCGTTCCTTATTTTGTATTTTAACCATTATGTTATATTTTGAATTACTAATGCGCCCACTATTTTCGTATAATGTAAATTATGTTTTAAATTTTAATGGTTTAATTTTGTGAAAAATTTACAGGTCATTTTAGAGTCATCGAGTCAGCCCGGTCCTTGCACGAACTGACTAGTGAGCCCATACTCGCATGTATACGTTGTGTGTAGAGTATATGGTACACATCGAAGGTGACCAATAAGAATAGTACCGTACAAAAAATAGATTGATATGATAGGTCTTGTCATTGCATTCGCATGTTCTTGCATTTAACCTCTGGGTCAGTTACTGAGTATTCCTTCAAATACTCAACCCACGTGATACCTCTGTTTCAGGCAAAGGCAATGGTGCAGTAGCCCAAAAATAAATAAATAAATTTTTTAAAAAAAAAAACAACATTTCCCTACTTCTCTCCACTAACCTCTCATCCCACAATTATCTCTCCTCAACCCATCCTCTTAGCCGCCATAACAGTTACTGCAAAAAAAAAAAGAAAAAAGAAATAAATAAATAATTGTCAGATTTACTTGAGATAAAAAAGAGAACCGCCTCTACCTAGTTGAGATTCTCATTTAGGTGAAGATAGATCTGATCAATAATAAGTATATATTAAATCTTCATTCTCTTTTATCCTATTTGTTTTTAGAAACCACAACAAATTATAATTAGATCTTCATTCAATTATTACAAATGTTTAGCTTTGAGTTAGAAACTAGATGTAGATTAGTAATATTAGATTAAATTTATATTAGTAGCCAAATGAATAGATTAAAAATGTAGATTAGTAATATTATATTAAATTTATATCAGTAGCCAAATAAATAGTTTAAAAATAGAATTACCAAGAAAATTTGTGAATAGGAAACATTTGGAAACAGAGATCTACTGGAAATTTGGAATACATGATAACAGAACTAATAGGCAGTAGATAAAAAAAATGAAGATTAAGGAATTAAAAACCACAAACTAAATATAAAGAGAAAGGTAAATACAGAGAGTAGTAAAGCCCATGAAATAGTTGCCTCTACTTTTTTATACAACAGTAACTATGGAAAATAAGATTTTTAATAAAAATATAATTACAAATAATATAACAGTTCAAGACCTTTAACAATGGACCAATGTAAATTAGAGAAATAATTTTGTAGAGTTCAAACTTGAAACTGATGTCANCAGTTCAAGACCTTTAACAATGGACCAATGTAAATTAGAGAAATAAAAAATTTACGGGTCATTTTAGAGTCATCGAGTCAGCCCGGACATTGCACGAACTGACTAGTGAGCCCATACTCGCATGTATGCGTTGTGGGTAGAGTATATGGTACACATCCAAGGTGACCAATAAGAATAGTACCGTACAAAAAATAGACTGATATGATAGGTCTTGTCATTGCATTCACATGTTCTTGCATTTAACCTCTGGGTCAGTTATGGAGTATTCCTTCGAATACTCAACCCACGTGATACCTCTGTTTCAGGCAAAGGCAACGGTGCAGTAGCCCAAAAATAAATAAATAAATTTTTTTTTAAAAAAACAACCTTTCCCCACTTCTCTCCACTAACCTCTCATCCCACACTTATCTCTCCTCAACCCATCCTCTTAGCCTCCATAACAGTTACTGCACAAAAAAAATAATAATAAATAAACAATTGTCAGATTTACTTGAGAAAAAGAAGAGAACCGCCTCTACCTAGTTGAGATTCTCATTTAGGTGAAGATAGATCTGATCAATAATAAGTATATATTAAATCTTCATTCTCTTTTATCCTATTTGTTTTTAGAAATCACAACAAATTATAATTAGATCTTCATTCAATTATTACAAATGTTTAGCTTTGAGTTAAAAACTAGAGGTAGATTAGTAATATTAGATTAAATTTATATTAGTAGCCAAATGAATAGATTAAAAATGTAGATTAGTAATATTATATTAAATTTATATAAGTAGCCAAATGAATAGTTTAAAAATAGAATTACCAAGAAAATTTGTGAACGGGAAACATTTGGAAACAGAGATCCACTAGAAATTTGGAATACATGATAACAGAACTAATAGGCAGCAGATAAAAAAAATGAAGATTAAGGAATTAAAAACCACAAACTAAATATAAAGAGAAAGGTAAATATAGAGAGTAGTAAAGCCCATGAAATAGTTGTATCTACTTTTTTATACAACAGTAACCATGGAAAATAAGATTTTTAATAAAAATATAATTACAGATAATATAACATTTCAAGACCTTTAACAATGGACCAATGTAAATTAGAGAAATAATTTTGTAGAGTTCAAACTTGAAACTGATGTCATGGGCTCACATAGGTTGACTCGGATTTCAAATGACGAAATTGAATTTCCATAAAAGATATATTCGTGACAACAACTTAAGCTAACCAGGTAAGTGACCTTACTATCGACATGGTTATATTTGATGTTGACACGTGAATGTAGTTCTGCACGTGTAATATATATACTGATATGTGTGAATTATCAGTGAATCGGTATGCTTATATTATGTTTATGTTATGTTATAATATGTGGATTGTATGATATCAATTATGGTACGATGTGTTCAAGGATATGTTCGAGATAGGATACGAGAAGGATGCACAAAACGAAATGTAACGAT
>NW_019646998.1:9405-10819 GCF_002806865.2 Cucurbita pepo subsp. pepo
TTCGACGAAATACATCTTGAATTAGGTCCAATATATAAAATCAATGCAATATAATATTTTATTCCAAAATTTAGCGGACTATATTTTCAACATAAATTTGAATAACTATTATACTATTTATTAAAAAAAAAAAACGAATATATGTATATAATAAAAGAAGGTCTAAAACAATTGAGTTAAGTTTAGATTAGGTTCTTTGTATTAATTCACACCATATTCATTTTGATAAAAAAAAAATAATAAAAAAATGATTCTCTTGGATGTATAATTTAAAAATCCAAGAGGAGTGATTATAAATTTAAGGGGTCATTTTGTATTGTGCGTCCGAATGCAATGATTGATGCAAAAATTATTGGAAGAATTTATATTTAATATTGAAGACTGAAGCCAAATATATGACATAACTATTAGGTGCGAAAAATTTATTTAAAATATTTCATAACGACACTATGACTTATACGTTCATTATAGGTTATTAAAACAATAAGGGGAAAAGTAAATAACGTGAGTTTTAAATAAAACTAGAAAATAAAGCATTGACCTCATCTAACCTGAGGGCTATGGAAGAAAAAGCACATGAGTGCATTTACACTAACTTTGGTCTCATGGTTGCCACCGTGATATCATCTGGTTTAGTCTCGGGTAAAAGTAAGGCACTCCTGTACGGATGTACAGAGGTGTCTTACCTTTACTTGAAAAATAAGAATAGCACATGACTTGAGTATTTTAAGAAAGACTAAGTACGTTATTATTGGGGTCAGGAAATGCAATCATATACAATCATGTTTGGGACATATCATTTCATAAAACCCTATTTCATGGCCTTAAACTCTTCTTTTCAGTTTGAGCTAAAATTGGATTTTTATGATATCTCACACACGACCCACGTATGCACACATGGACTCACTAGGCAGGCGTATACGTACCCCTGAGCCTGCCTTTCAGCTAGCTCACACTCGTACTGCCAGAGCCATAGAGGGAAAGAAGCCCACATAGTATTATGGTGCACAGAATATCGTATCATAACATTATGGCAGACATAAATGTCGTAACATACGCGTACATACTAATCATGACGAGGAAGTATCCCGATGCATATGACACACAAAAATGTCTGGGGTCTCTTTAGCTTCAAATCATATAATATGTAGATCGTGCATTCGTTCTTTCATAAACGTTTTCAAGAATACATTATTGACATATCAACATTTCACAGTCTAAAAAATAAACATGCTAACATGGTGCGCACAATATCATAGCATAACATAAGTCATAATACATCATCACGTAGTCTTGACATTACATAAGTCATAACACTACATAACATAATTTACATCATAGCAATCATAAAATACGACACATGGAGGGGCCACAGAGAACGTGCCATTTTTTATGGTTGTACATTTTCAACCGT
>NW_019646998.1:11358-12792 GCF_002806865.2 Cucurbita pepo subsp. pepo
CTTAACAAACCCCGGTAGGAGGTGAATTCGGATACCATGAACACGGAGCAGTAGAAGCTCAAGGATCGGCAGGCCTCAGGGTTGATCCGATTGACGCTATCAAAAAATGCGGCGTTCAACATCATCAAGGAGAAGACAATATCAGATCTGTTGAAGGTACTGTTGAGTATGTACCAAAAAACGTCGCCTATGAACAAGGTGTATTTTATGCGGAGATTGTTTAATTTACAAATATGTGACGGTGAATCTATTGCTGATCATATAAATGAATTCAATATGATTGTAAGTCAACTGAGATCGGTGGAAATTAATTTTTAATATGAAATTAAAGCATTGGTTTGATGTCATCTTTACCGGAATTGTGGGAAATTAAAGCCCAGGTGAAATTGGATGTTTAGTATATCTCTACACATGACCCACGTATGCACACATGGACCCACTAGGCAGGCGTATACGTACCCCTGAGCCTGCCTTTCAGCTAGCTCACACTCGTACTGCCAGAGCCATTAGAGGGAAAGAGCCCACATAGTATTATGGTGTACAGAATATCGTATCATAACNCATTATGGCAGACATAAATGTCGTAACATACGCGTCGATACTAATCATGATGAGGAAGTATCCCGATGCATATGACACACAAAAATGCCTGGGGTCTCTCTAGCTTCAAATCATATAATATGTAGATTGTGCATTCGTTCTTTCATAAACGTTTTCAAGAATATATTATTGATATATCAACATTTCACAGTCTAAAAAATAAACATGCTAACATGGTGCGCACAATATCATAGCATAACATAAGTCATAATACATCATCACGTAGTCTTGACATTACATAAGTCATAACACTACATAACATAATTTACATCATAGCAATCATAAAATACGACACATGGAGGGGCCACAGAAAACGTGCCATTTTTTATGGTTGTACATTTTCAACCGTCTGACATCGTGATCTTGACACGCTCATGACAAGGCATGAGGGAAATCCAAGCCTCCTATTTATTTTTCGTTTGTCTTTATGACTTCATTGGACCTTAGGTGAGGTTTGTCTTCCTCAACCGAATACAACTTGTGCGGAATTCAAGCTTGCTCGGGCCTACGTGTGCATGTTCAATCTTCTGCAACCCAACCGACTTGCCTCTATACTAGTTCAAGTTATTCGGCTCGACCTTGCCTCTGCTTGAGGCCAAGGTCTCTCACGTGCAACGTCACGTCTCAATTCTCATCTTGGTTCCCAATTGACATGGCCATCATGTTTTGATGTCATCCCAAGTCCTGGGATGTCATCGATTAACTTAGCTCGCTCGATCATGCTCATCGAGAATAGACTCATATGTCGCTCAATGATCGAGACATCCGGAGCATCCATCCATCAAGTTATAGAGAGGCGTTGGATCATCTTGTGTCCATGTTAGTTCATTTATA
>NW_019646999.1:0-2238 GCF_002806865.2 Cucurbita pepo subsp. pepo
TTTTTTTTTTTTTTTTTTTTTTTTTTTTTTTTTTACCTTAAAGAAGGGTAAATTATTTGGTAAATTTGTCAAAAGTGCTTGGTCATTGATGTGACTGTCCACAGTAATTATTTTAAAAGAAAACAAAAAATTAAAAAAAAGGTAAATTTGGAAAAAGCCGTTGATGCTGCCTAAGAAAGCCCATCAATTTCACTACCTATACTTAATTTAACCTAATAGCCAAAGAATATAATATATATATATATATATCGAAAAAAAATAATAAAAGAAATGAATATTAGCGTGGCATGAGTTTGATATTAACGTCAAACTAAACATCATTGAACGAAAGACACGTTATTCTAAAGTCAGAGAGTAACAATATCTCAAATAGAGCACCTTCCTTGAGCTATCGTCTTAAATTCTAATGATTTGATAGATAGCAACTTTGATCGGCTATCACTGTGTGATTAATAATTGAGCAAAGTCGAGTAGAGTTACACCGACGTCTTCGAGCTTAATTTCTTACTTTGAGCATTATGTCTATCACTCTATAAGCTAAATTGAGGCACTTACCTTCTCAGTTGTGGTGTGGTAGGTCCCTTGAGAGTAAGTAAAAGTTAGAAGCTAAATTGACGTGCTTGACTAATATGCGTGGATTTTGACATGACATGTTTAACTTTGCTCGTGAGTGATAACGATTGATAAACTTTGAATAATAAGTCCGTTAGTTCAACCTAACTTCAACTTGAAAATTATTTTGATCGAGTATATGTTAAAATGAATTAAATATTATTTTATTTGAATCATAACCATTATAAACACAAGTATTTAGTATTAAAAAAAGCTAACCACTACACTAAAATAAGAATAAAATAAATGTTGAACATAATGGGATGGGTTTTTGGAATAATTAATTAACACTAATCTTCATTTAATTTGAATAATAATGTGGAGAATCCAACTCCATTATGTATTGATTCGATTCTATGTGGCAAAAACATCAGACTCCAAGTCTATTTAGCCACTACACTACAATAGCTAGCCTTAGCTCAATGATGGCTTAAAAAAAACCCTTTTATTAATTTTTTATTCGCCTAAATTATAAAAAGTAAAATATATTAGGCTTAATGATACCTACAAATGTTAACCGAACCAGTCATTGGGCGATGTGTTAAGGAAGACGTTGGATCCCTAAGCGAGGTGGATTGAGATATCTCACATTAGTTGTAAGGTTGTCGAAACCGCAGTGGGCTTGGATTGGTACAAATGGTATCACACCCACGTATCAAATGGTGCGTGAACGAGGACACTGGCCCCAACAAGAGTGAATTATGATGATCTATAATTGCGACATGTAATGAGTGTTATGCTTGACAACGGTTGTTTCCCATTCATCTAGATCTCAATAATTCATGTATTTATTAAGGGAATCCACATTAGCCCTAAGGTTTGTCATTATTTCAATTTAATAAGATTCAATTCAATGTTTCCGAGGTGGCACCGTGTAAGCTAATGACTCCATCCCACATTGATGTTATTATATTATATGGTTGCATCATATAAAAATTGGAGCAATCTTATTATATTATATAGTTCCACCATATCAAAAGTTGAAATGATGTTATGCGAACTCTTTATAACATTTGTGATGTCCATCTTCATTATACTATATTTAAATTTAAAAAAAAAAAAAAAAAAAAAAAACCGTAAGAATAATTTTTTATAATAAAGTAAGATATGGACTTAAAGGCATGGGCCCATTTTGTTCAGGCCCATTTCGTTGAAGGCCCATGATGTATCCGGCCCAATACAAGCCCAAACTTTTGTAAACAAATCCCATACAATTATTTATAATTAATTAGTCGCAAAATAAGATGTTTTAATATAATATAAATTAGAAGATATAAATAAACCTTTAACCTAAGATATATAATATGAAAATATTCATTGACGTGGAAGAAGTTTTTTGAATAAATAATTTAGGAGATGAATGAATGAAATTCCATAAAAATTAAAATAAAAAAAAGAAAGGAAAATCCGCAATGTGGCCAATTTACATTACCTCCACGGCCATTCCAAAAAAGAAAAAAGGAAAAAGAAGGAAAAAAAATAATTTCGGATGGTCTATCAGAATATTTCGAAAAATAATAATGAAAAAAGGTAATGTAATTCTTTTATTACTTAAATACTTTTTTTAAAATTTTAAGAAAAAAAGAAGGAAAAAAACCGCCAATTGAACTGTCTGGGCCGGTTTAT
>NW_019646999.1:7809-12538 GCF_002806865.2 Cucurbita pepo subsp. pepo
ATGGCACTAAACTATAATTAATGTAACTCTGTTGGCCCATTCCTTTAATTTGTTAAATTTTCTTATCACCCTTTGCTTTGTTTTGTGTACTCTTCCAAATCAAGGCTTTTGTTCGTGTTCTTCACTTTAATCATTGCTACAAACTATTCATTTAACTTGACCTCTTCTACGTGTAAATTTAAGAGCTTAGCTTTCACGCTCACTATTCTTTACAAACGTGTGAAAATCTTTTCTTAGTAGACGCGTGTTAAAACTGTGAGGCTGAAGTGATACGTAACGAGCAAAAACGGATAACATCTACTAGCGGTGGACTTGATTTGTTACAAATAATATCAAAGCTAGACATTGAGTTGTATGCTAGCGAGAACACTAGACCCTAGGAGGGGTGGATTATGAGATCCCACATTGATTGGAGAGGGAAACGAAATATTTATTAAAAGGGTGTTGAAACCTCTTCCTAATAGACTCATTTTAAATTTGTGAAGGCTGAGTGCAATAACTACTAATGGTAGACTTGGGCGGTTATCGTATATTTGAATACCTAAATTTGTGGGTACTAGAAGTCATAATGAAAAAGAAGAGACTTAGCTTGGATTACAAGCCCAAATGGAACAAAGGTTATCTAATTGCTTCAATTTCTTGACCAATAAAGAGCCAAACATAAGCCACTCATTGTAATTTTGGTACCATCAAGCCTTTTCTTGTCTTCAAATTTTGATGTGTTTGTTTGACAACTTGTGATGTTGAAAAGGGTTTTGCTCTATAATGCATACCAATTGGGTTGGCATTTCTTCTGTGTGGAATGTGTCAATGGCACCATTTTTTGACTTTGAAATCTTAGCCATTCCAACCTGTTAGAGTTTTTATTTCGTTTTCAAATCGAATTCTTCACACTGAGGCATTTGTTCATACCATTATCAATAGTCAAAATTCTTTCGAACAATCGAGAGTAAGAAATTTTAAAAGAAATTCGTATTCCTTTTTGGATCGTAATACTTACCTAATTTAATTTTGGTACCATTGACACAAATGTGTAAAGGGATAGGGCACCCACTAACTTTGTTGAGCACCCCATTGATTCCTCTACAAATCTTTGTATATTGGAGCACTTTCCTTCGAGTTTCAAGAAAGTTTTAATTCTTTTTATGAAATTAAGCTAAATATTTCTATTTCTAATCCATCTTTTTGTACCCATTCTTTTATTAGGTTATTCTTGTTTTTAAAACCCAACAATTAGGTCCTTAATTTAATCATTTTGATTCAAACTAAATTTATGTATCAAATATAGGTAAGAGATGGAGGAATTAATTTTTCTTTTTTCTACTAGACGTACACTCAACCAGTTGTAAGACTTTGAGGTTGACCGCCATATGTAACAAGCCAAGTAGACAATATGGACTTGGACTGTTACAAATGGTATCGGAGCCAGACACCGGACATTGTGCTAATGAGGATGCTAAGTTCTAAGCGAAGTGAATTGTGATATTCCACATCGATTGGAGATGAGAATAAAACGTTCATTCCTCTCCTAATAGGCTCATTTTAAAACTTTTAAGAGAATTTTGAAATGAAAAAGCTAAAAAAAAAAGGACAATACGTGCTATTTATTATTAATTATTAATTTGCTCCTCGTATTTATATATGACCGTGAATGAATAATACTCCTCAGGTTCCCTTTAAAGTAAAGAAAAAAAAAATTAAAAAATAAAGCAAACAATAATAAAATCATGTGGAAGAGTGCATAATTTGGTTGGTTTTGATAAAATGGAATTAATAATGACGAAAATAGGATCATGATGTGCTTCAATTTCTCCAATCTTTTTTTAACTCTTACCATAGGAGATTCTCTCCCTCTCTCGGTACAATGTGACATTTTCCAAGTGGGACGTTAAAGTTTTATTCCTTTTATAATTTTATATTTTATTTCTTATTTAACAATTATTTCCTATTTAAATCATTCTCATCCCTTTAAATTTTAAATTTACATCCAGCTAACTAATTGAGTTATGTTCAAATTGACGAGATACAATTACTTATCATTCAATTAAGGATATAAATTCAAAATTAATTTCTCGATCAAATAAAAAAAATAGTATTAGTAATAATTTTATTTAGTTTATAATCTTTAACTAGATTTTTTTAAAAAAAAATTGTAAAAAAATTAGGAAAGGGCATGGCCGTAATTTCGAAATTTTTATTATTATTATTCTTTTTTGTAAGTACTTAAATTAAACATAAGCCGATTTAAAATTATAACAGTTATAATTAAAGGAAAAAATGTAGATTGCAAAAAATATAAATTAAAAAGGAAAAAGGTTAATAATATATATATATATTTTAAGGAAAAAAGGCGAGGGCATTTTCGTCGATAATATTCACGCGTCAGAACAGACACGTGCAAAACCAAACACGCCCTAACCTCTCTCTCTCACACGGCCTGTACGAATCGAAGTCCAACTAAGTAACTTAAATAAATAAATAAATAAATAAATAATAATAATAATAAAACTCCTCATAATTCTCGATATTGTCTTTTTTGGATTTTTACTTAGGACTTTCCAACAAAAACTAAAAGAGGACAATATCTACTAGCGATGGATCTGAGTCGTTACTTTAAATCTAATATAATGTCTTTGTCTTAGTAACTCTATGTTTTGGAGTACCTAACATGAACACCGCCCCCTTCCCAACACAAATTATTAATAATAATAACAAATCAAAAGAAAATTAAAAATAATATTAAATACATTTTAAATTAAAATTGAATTAATTTTGATTAATGAGTTGGGATGTTGTAAGAGAGGATGAGGGCATCACATGCATCTCTTGAATCGGAAAATAAATAAATAAATAAAAGCATGAAGGAAAAAGAAAGAGAGAAGGACTGCAAAGGAAGCTCCTCTTCAATGCAACATTTACAATATATATATATATATATATATATATATNTCACGTTGTCTTGTCTTCATTTCATCCTTCCCTTCTACAAAGTTCTCATATAGAATAGATTTGAGTCTCCCATTTTAAAGAAAATATATGAAAAATGCACATATAGTTACCGTTGTACGTTCACTTTTGCAACCGTTCGTACATTTATAACTTAAAATGATAAAAAATAACTTACTCTAAACAAATATGAGATTGCAAGCTTGAATTTACGCCGTATCTCTTTTAATTGTATATGAAAAATAATTTAACGTTTTTTCATTTCATATAAAATGGAACAAATTAATCTTTAATATTCTCAATTACTAGTTTTTATTTTCAAAAAAAATATATATATATATAAATCAAAATGTAGTATTTAAAAAAAGTAGAATAAAAAGATGAGAGTTGGTGGAATCATATTCATGCGGTGGCTCCCCCAACCCTCTCACTCACATTCACGAGCCTTTCGTCAAACACCATCTCAATAAACCTACCATCATGACTCACCACCCACCTTTTCCTTAGGGTTTACTGTTATTTATTTATTAATTTATTTACATTTTCAATTATATTTATGACCCGACACCATGTATTTATTAAATTAAAAAAAAAAAAAAATTGAGTTGACACGATATCATAAAAGTTGAGTCTATCTTACAAGTAACCTATGATATATTTTCCCATATTCATTATGGTTTTTAAATTTCTCAACAAAATAGGTTCAGAAATGTAAATATCACAACAAAATGCTATATTTATTTATTTATTTATTTATTTATTGAGAAATTAAGAGTTTTTGGGTACAAAACTAATTTATGGCCCAAATTTATTGTCTGAGAGGCTCTGTCAATATGGACCTAAGTTCCAAAAACAGCCCATCTCCAAGCTTCGTCAAAGTCAAAACGACATTTTTTGTTTTTTAAATAATAAAGATTTAAATTATTAATTAATGAGTTAAAAAGATGTATAAACTAAAAAAAACGCATTATATTTATTAGGTAAGATATTTTAGGTTGATATTAACTTTAGATTATCTTTTATTTAAACCCTTTTAATGCTATTTACTTAATAATGACTATTATTGAAAGTTAAAGAGGATTAAATAACGCTTTATAAAGTTAAAAACGTAAAGCTAAAATGAAATTAAAGTTAAGACCAATTATAAATATTTTGTTTTTAATTTATATTTAATTTTAGAAAATCCTAACAAATTGTTTCTTTTAAATCATATTTTAAACTTAAATATTACATACAATAATAACTAAGAAATTTGAATTATATTTAAATAAATATAAATTAAACTTAAGAGATATCAAATTTTGACCCCAAAAAATGCAAACATGGTATGAAAAAGTATTTATTTCTTTTTAGCTTTTTTTCTTTCCTTTTTTTTAATTATTTATTTTTTTAATTTTGGGAAAAGCAATTGTGAGCCATATCTTTAGCTTTACTTTAGAGAGAATCACACTCGATTAGCGGCATTTATTTAAAGTTTTAAAAAATAACTTGCATGGGGATGATGCCTAATGCATATCTTAATTAATCAAACACAAAAGGCAAAAACAGATCTAACTCCATGAGAAATCATATGCTATATCTTCGATATATATCAAATATATATAATCTCTCGATTTTTATAAAGGTCTAAAAGAAGTATTTGAGCATTCGATTTTAATTTTTTTTTAGCAAATAGATATTTTTTAGATTAACGAAATTATTAAACATGAAATTAAAAGTTTAATAATTTAATATTTACGTTAAAATTTGAAAATTTGTGTAGAGAGGGGTGGGATAGATTGTG
>NW_019647000.1:0-590 GCF_002806865.2 Cucurbita pepo subsp. pepo
AGAGGCCCTGGTGGAGTCGAGAGACCTATGTAGACCTATTCACAAGAAAGAAATTATGCATCCAGCAGGGTTGTTGGGAAATACGACATAGTGGTGATAGGTACACTATCCATCCTCGAACACTATGCTTTAACCTTATTTGATTCAAGCTTTACACGTTCCTTCATATCTGTGCCATTTTTTAGTCAAGCAAGGTTCCAACTAGAACCCTTGTTGCATGTATGAAATGTTAGCACCCCAACATGGGTAGACTTAGTTTTTAATGATAGAGTAAAAGATGGGCAAGTAATAGTAGCAAGATGAACCTTTAGCGTAGACCTGATAGTTGTTAGCATGACGAATTTCGATGTAATACTATAGATAGATTGGCTAGCTAAGAACTATGCCAATATAGATTGTTACAAGAAGGTGGTGGTATTCTTTCTCAACACTATCTGGATCTAGTTTTATTTCAAAGGCTAGAGTTACCCTTAAAGTAGTTTTGATGATGAAGGTCAAGGAGACTGGTCTAACAAGGAATGTTAGGATCGCACAACAACGCACACTCTCGATCTAGATGAACACAAAGAAAATGATAGAGAAAATTGCAA
>NW_019647000.1:5108-12521 GCF_002806865.2 Cucurbita pepo subsp. pepo
AGGGAAAGCCCAAAGAAACAATCTAAGAGTGAATTTGGACGGTTACATATAACTAAGCTTATCCCATTTTGTCATTAAGGTTAACCTAGATAGATGTCTAAGAATTTGTTAAAACATTTATTCTTGAGTAAAAATTTAGAGGTTTCAATTTTATATGGATGACCTGATAAGCCAATCCTAATCCTTAGTCGAACTGCAAGCCTTTTGTTGAAGCAAGAACCCTCGAATAAAAAAAAAATTAACACCTCTTTGTACAAATTTTCAGATCAATGAAGAGATAATGCGAGAATTAGATTACTTCTTAAGATCAAACATCTAGAAGCACGATTTGGAACCTTGTTCTAAATTGAGTCACTCCACAATCAAACTTGATCAATAATTAATTGAATGACTCGGATACAATCTATCAAAATATTACTTTAAACTTAGAGATGACAAAGATGATGCTCAAATTTATAAAGGTGAAAAGATGACAAAGATGATACTCAAATTTATAAAGGTGAAAGTCTCAATTTGAGAACTAAATTTCATTCCTCGAGTTCTGCTTTTTACAGAATGATTTGTGGGTATTTATAGTCTCCACTTAGAAGTAACTTCAAATTCAAACTCTTCTTCAAATGGCCACTAAAAAGTTAGCGACCATGATTGGAAATACTCTTCAAATGGCCACTAAGAAGTTAGTGACCATGATTGGAAATTACTCCCACCTTTCTTTAAATCTCAAAAAATAAAAAATAAAATTATATAAACTTTGACAAGTAACACCCTACCCTTTTGCCTCAAGAAATCATGAAATTGAAATAATAAATAAAGTTTTGTAAGAAATTTTCAATCAAATTCAATTTATAACAACCGCATCCGCTACTTTAACCGTGCAAATATTCACTTTTGAAAATCAAACTTCAAATGACATTTCCTCAATCGAATCAACTTGTAACACATGAAATGAAAGTTGAACCAAGCCTATCCAATTTTGTAGATGAAGAATGAATTAATTTTCTTGGCCTTGCATCGTGTAATAGATTCCGTTAGAACATCGTGATCCTTATCATGATCTCTTACACAATAATAACATCCAAAAATTTTGGGATTAGAGAAATGCGAAACTTTAATTAACAATATAATTAGGGATACAAGGATAGTAATTATTAGTATTATTTTGGAAAATTGCACGAGTAGGCTGCTGTTTAAACCAGTTTGGGATGTTAGAAATTCAAAACTTTATGGTAGATTAGCAAGTTTAAAGTGTCCTAATATAAATTAGATGTTTAATTGTGAGCGTTAGGAAAACTAAATCGCTTAATGTGTTCTAATTCGGTGTTGTAAATTAACATAGGTTGACTTGGATTTGAAGGGATGGATTTGTTCTAACTCTAAAGATAAATTAGCAACTTTGGCTTAAGCTACTCAGGTAAGTTGCTTCACTACTGGTTTGGTCGAATGAATTGCTTGAATTATGAACGGTACGTACCCTTTGGCCCTTGCATGTGTCGTACATTGTGATTGTTTAATGCTTGTTTATTATGTTAATGTTGTGTTGTGAATATGTTGTGCTATGAAACTTGATATGTTAAGTTATGTTGTAATTATAAGATATGTCATGTTATGAAATATCATTTTGAGATGTTATACAATTAAAAATTGTGCTATGTTATACATGAAATTTAGAGGCAATAGCGTGAGTGTATGCTAGCCGAAGGCCAGGTCCAGGGGTTCATATACGAGCTCGCCCGGGGTTCATGTGTGTGTATGTGGGCCGTGTGTAGAGATGTAATACACATTTAATTCTGCCCGGACTGTAAGTTGAGACCAAAACCATGAAATGATGTTTTAATAAATGATTGGTCCTAAACATTATTGCATATTCCAACCCCAATAGCGGGGTTACTTACTGAGTATTTCTTAAAATACTTAACCTACATGCTACTCTTATTTTTCAGGTAAAAGTAAGACCCTTTTACACAAATGACAATGTTGCGGTAAACCCTATGGAACTGAAGTTCGAGTAGATGCATTCATGTTGTATGTAGTCCTTAGGATATATTATGGATCTTTTTTTTTATTTTATTTAAAAATTTTAAGCTATTTATTTTCGCTATATTGTTTTGAGATTTTATTGTGAACGTTTAAATCCATAGCATCGTTTAGTGGCGACCTTGGTTTTGATAGAAAATTAGGGTTGTTAGAGTTGGTATCAGAGCGATACCTCTCACAGTAAGATGTGATTCAAGGAAAAATCTTGGAGGAAGCTAGTGGGCATGTGACACTTAAGTAAACGTGATATAAATTCAACTGCTGACCCTTTGCATGTACCCGAAAGACCGATTACAAAAATCAAGGTTAAGAAGGTTCAAGAGGCCTATACATTGCATATTCAAAGGCTAGCTAGTGTACAAGTTGAAACAAAGCTAGCTGTACAAGTTGAAACAAAGACTTTTGAGCCGAAAAATCTTTATAGCATTAGCATATCAAATCAAGAAGATATTATTGGAATGGCTCACATTGGAAAGTGATTAGAAGACTTGCTTTGGTGGTTGAACTATCAATTAAGACAATTTATGAATGCCTTATTTTCTTAAATGTATATTTAATAGCATTTATTAGCTGTCGTAGTTGGTAGTTGAATTTATTATGTTAGGGTTATCTTTTTTGGCCTATTTAAAGGCATGTAATATTCATGTTTGTTGATTGATGGTTGAATACAAACAAAACCTTTGTGTTTTCTTGATACATTTTTTGTGTTATTCTTTTTCAAACCTTGCTTTAGGTTTGATATTTAAACCGATTCATTGAATTAGTTTTGATCAAGCTAATTTTGGAGTGAATTGTCTTGGTATCTAAGAGTGACCATCATAGATTTCAAGTTCAATCTAAGAGTCATTCATCTTCTAACCAGCTCTTGGTTGGATTCAATCCGTTAAGTTAGCTTTCTCTGTAAACGTTTTGCAAGGATTCTAGAAGGACCTCTAGCTTTGCAAAATCTAGCATTGTTGGCGCTTATCATTTGGTATCAGAACATTTGGTCGACGTTCTTTAGCCGTTCTAGAGGTGAAATATCTTTATTGTTTTTTTTTTCTATCAATTTGTTTTTTCTCTAAAAAATTATTGAAGAAAAAAAGAAAAAAAGAAAAAAAAATCACTTTTGAGAGAAAAAAAAAAACAGTTCTTATCATTCATTTTCAAGCTCTTGATCCTTGAGATACTAGTCTGATATGATAAGGAATCACCACAAGGAGAGTAAGATTCGGATTACCTTGTTTGAGATTCAAATATCTAGTTGATCGAATATCCTTGAGATACTAGTTGATCGAATATCTCAAGGCAAGAACACTTGATTGAGATTCGAATCACTCCACAAGCAAGATCGATCATGTCTAGCTTGAATGATTCTTGTTGATCAAATATCTCAAACACTTGTTTGAGATTCGAATCACTCCACAAGCAAGATTGATCATGTCGAGCTTGAATGATTCTACATGCAATCTAAACTACATAGAATTGCAAAGAAACTTAGCCATTGGCTAAAGAAAAGCACAAATGCTTCTTTTTATATATTTTCCAAGTCTACCTTACAAATACAACATACATGGCTTTATATAGCCTCAAAAATGAAACTACTAAAGGTATTCCAAGAGTTGTAACATTCCTACTTTATGGCCATAATTAGCCATTATGTAAATGTAACCGAAATTAAATAACAAGTCTTAAAATACAATAACTCTAAATTACTCTATATTGTAACCCACCCAAAATTTATAACCATCAAACTTCATTCCTCTTCAATGTGACATGAATTGCAACCTCTTTTGATAATTTTGACAACATTTTCTTCACATCTTCATTGAAGTATATTGTATGAATGATGTCTCTTGGTTCATATCATTCTCCACTTCTTCAAGAGGATTCGTCCTCGAATCTATTTGTGAAACTTTGCTGCAAAACATAAGATATGAAAATACAAAGGCCCTCACAACAATCTCTCATGTGTATACACTCAAGGATTTTTTTTAGGCCACTCTTTTTACACTCATTTACACAAATGAAGCTCTCATTCTCACCTCTCAAAATTTTAAATAGAGCAAAGATTGAATTTTGAACTCTGGGTCGATTAAAAACTAAAAAGATGAAAATAAATAAAAATCAAATTGAAAAGAAACGCAAAGGAAACATATATCCGATCTTGAGCCTGAAGCTCTGATACCAAATGATAAGATAAGGAATCAACTACAAGGGGAATAAGATTCGGATTACCTTGTTGATCGAATATCTCAAGGCAAGAACACTTGATTGAGATTCGAATCACTCCACAAGCAAGATCGATCATGTCTAGCTTGAATGATTCTTGTTGATCAAATATCTCAAACACTTGTTTGAGATTCGAATCACTCCACAAGCAAGATTGATCATGTCGAGCTTGAATGATTCTACATGCAATCTAAACTACATAGAATTGCAAAGAAACTTAGCCATTGGCTAAAGAAAAGCACAAATGCTTCTTTTTATATATTTTCCAAGTCTACCTTACAAATACAACATACATGGCTTTATATAGCCTCAAAAATGAAACTACTAAAGGTATTCCAAGAGTTGTAACATTCCTACTTTATGGCCATAATTAGCCATTATGTAAATGTAACCGAAATTAAATAAAAAGTCTTAAAATACAATAACTCTAAATTACTCTAAATTGTAACCCACCCAAAATTTACAACAATCAAACTTCATTCTTCTTCAATGTAGCATGAATTGAAACATCTTTTGATAATTTTGACAACCTTTTCTTCACATCTTCATTGAAGTATATTGTATGATTGATGTCTCTTGGTTCATATCATTCTCCACTTCTTCAAGAGGATTCGTCCTCGAATCTATTTGTGAAACTTTGCTGCAAAAAATAAGTTATGGAAATACGAAGGACCTCACAACACTCTCTCACGAGTATACGCTCAAGGAATTTTAGGCCACTCTTTTTACACTCATTTACACAAATGAAGCTCTCATTCTCACCTCTCAAAATTTTAAATAGAGCAAAGATTGAATTTTGAACTCTGGGTCGATTAAAAACTAAAAAGATGAAAATAAATAAAAATCAAATTGAAAAGAAACGCAAAGGAAACATATATCCGATCTTGAGCCTGAAGCTCTGATACCAAATGATAAGATAAGGAATCAACTACAAGGGGAATAAGATTCGGATTACCTTGTTGATCGAATATCTCAAGGCAAGAACACTTGATTGAGATTCGAATCACTCCACAAGCAAGATCGATCATGTCTAGCTTGAATGATTCTTGTTGATCAAATATCTCAAACACTTGTTTGAGATTCGAATCACTCCACAAGCAAGATTGATCATGTCGAGCTTGAATGATTCTACATGCAATCTAAACTACATAGAATTGCAAAGAAACTTAGCCATTGGCTAAAGAAAAGCACAAATGCTTCTTTCTATATTTTCCAAGTCTACCTTACAAATACAACATACATGGCTTTATATAGCCTCAAAAATGAAACTACTAAAGGTATTCCAAGAGTTGTAACATTCCTACTTTATGGCCATAATTAGCCATTATGTAAATGTAACCGAAATTAAATAAAAAGTCTTAAAATACAATAACTCTAAATTACTCTAAATTGTAACCCACCCAAAATTTACAACAATCAAACTTCATTCTTCTTCAATGTAGCATGAATTGAAACATCTTTTGATAATTTTGACAACCTTTTCTTCACATCTTCATTGAAGTATATTGTATGATTGATGTCTCTTGGTTCATATCATTCTCCACTTCTTCAAGAGGATTCGTCCTCGAATCTATTTGTGTAACTTTGCTGCAAAAAATAAGTTATGGAAATACGACGGACCTCACAACACTCTCTCAAGAGTATATGCTCAAGGAATTTTAGGCCACTCTGTTTGCACTCATTTACACAAATGAAGCTCTCATTCTCACCTCTCAAATTTTTTAGTAGAGCCCAGATTGGATTTTTTATTTTGGGTCGATTAAAAACGAAAAAGAAAATAAAAAACAAATTGAAAAGAAACGCAAAGGAAACATATATCCGATCTTGAGCCTGAAGCTCTGATACCAAATGATAAGATAAGGAATCAATACAAGGGGAATAAGATTCGGATTACCTTGTTGATCGAATATCTCAAGACAAGAACACTTGATTGAGATTCGAATCACTCCACAAGCAAGATCGATCATGTCTAGCTTGAATGATTCTTGTTGATCAAATATCTCAAACACTTGTTTGAGATTCGAATCACTCCACAAGCAAGATTGATCATGTCGAGCTTGAATGATTCTACATGCAACCTAAACTACATAGAATTGCAAAGAAACTTAGCCATTGGCTAAAGAATAGCACAAATGCTTCTTTTACTCTATTTTCCAAGTCTCTTACAAATACAACATACATGGCTTTATATAGCCTTAAAATGAAACTATTAAACGCATTCCAAGAATTGTAACATTCATACTTAATCGTCATAATTAACCATTATGTAAAGGTAACCTAAAGTAAATAAAAAGTCTTAAAATATATTAATGAAATACAATAATTCTAAATTGATTTCTGACATATAGTGGCACCTTATTTTTAATAGGTAAACAAGGATTTTACAATTATAGGCTCTTAGTTTATTTATAAATCATATATCATTCACATTTGTTACGTCATTCTTGTATCTTATTACATACCTACATGTCACATATCTGGCATTTAGGCTCTACTAGTTTATCCAAACTCAACTTAAGGTTCTAGTTCTGTATCTTCAAAGCTTTTCATCGTTTAGCTTAGTCGGAGATCTTTTGGTTCATCGATTTTCGCTATTCGGCTCATTAGGAATATCCTGAAGTTCTAGATTAGTTGTTTTCTAGTCCCTTCATACCTATTCATTTTTTATGTTTCAAGGATATTATACATTAATTCTAATTCTACTCAAAAGTTTTGAAATTTCTAACATACCAAATATGTCTAAACAACAACCTACTCGTACCCTTTTCCAAAATAATACCTATCCTTAATCATATTGTTGATTAAAGTTTGATGTTATTATTTTTTAAAGGTTAATATAAAATTGAAACCTCTAAATTTTGACTCAAGAATAAATGTTTTAACAAATTCTTGAGTTTTATTTAGGTTAATTATAATTACAAAACTGGGTAAGCTTAATAATATGTAACAGCTCAAACTCACTGCCACGAGATGTTGTCTTTAAATTAACCCAACCCAATTTTATAACTCGGGCTTTTCGGTTTCAAAAATTAATCCAACTCAATCCTTGTTTTGCTGCTTCAACCATATATAGCCAATCACACATTTAGCTCCAACATCCATTCTCGGTGAATGCCCTCTAAAATTGAAGTAGATAGGTTCATTAATAACAAAATCGTCTCCAATCAC
>NW_019647001.1:0-12508 GCF_002806865.2 Cucurbita pepo subsp. pepo
TCCATTTATTGTTATTTTCATTTATTACTCTTCCCATATATTTGTAATTTATTTGATTATATTTTAAATATTATAAAAGAAATTATAGTTAAACTTTAAATTTTTTAAATACTTTTTAACTTTTTTTTCAAACTTTTAAAATAACGATTTTTTTCGGTTTCGTATGTTTTAAAAGTATTCATGAATTTTTTAGAAGTAATATTTATATTTTTAAATTAAAAAAAATTAAGTTCTCTTGTTACTGACCATCTCGATATGTATTTTTGAAAATGTAAAAATTTAAAGGTATTTTAAAAATATTTTAAAAGTTTAAGGGTTTGTTTGAAACGGAGTATTATCCGTTTTCAACTAAATCTAATGGTAAATATTTTTTGAAATATTTTTTTTACTGATAATTAAAACTTTTTAAAATTTAGAGAGTATTTTTCCCAATAAAATGCAAAGTTTAGAACTATTTTTATTATTTTAATTAAAAAAAAAGTTATTTTTACTCCTCAATGTCTTAATTTTTTACTGGGACTTAATTCAAAGAAAAGAAGCCTATAGTACTCTGCATATCGGTTTAAAATCGAAACCTTAATTCGAAAACCATAATTAAGCCGTCTAAAGCACGTGCACCGAAAAAACTGAGTCACGCTCGATATTTTTTTTTCAACGTTGTTGTAAGAAATGTTCAAATTCAACCAAAGCCCAATTTTTTTTATTAATTTAATTTTGGAAAAAATATAAAAAAAATTAAAATTAAATTTTCGTCCACCCATTTTAATTCTCGTACTTTTAAATTTTTAAATATATTCATTATTACAATTATTATCATGGCGAATTTTACAAAAATAAATTATTCTATGAGTGTATTTGATGATTATTTAAATAATTTTAATAAATTCAGATATTAAAATACAAACAAATAAAATGAGTTCATTAAAATAATAATATATTAATAATAAAAAAATAGTCTCTCAAGAAAAGTCAGAAAAATGTTAAATAAAAGTAAAACGGAGACGACAAAGACGCGTGGGGCCGTTATACTTGGTCTTCGACGTGCAACCGACGCGTCTCGTGGACCGTGAAAGAATCATTGGGGGATTCAGGTTGAAGCCCGTGGGCGTGTGTTAAGCCACTGCGACGGCGCCTTGGCTTTGAAACCACAACCACTCGCGCCATCCGTACGCGCTTCCAACTGTTTTTTAAAATATATAAAATTAAAATATTTGACTTAGTATTAATTAAATGATTCATATATTAAAATATTTTATTTATATCAATATATCCATATAATTAAAATATTAATCTTTATATTTTAATCCTGATATGCTTTGTTAATATTGTCATAAAGTTCACGTAGCTATCGGGTGTCAAAGTCGCACTCTTACACTAGCGGGACAGCGATTGTGCGACACTTGTCCTAACCCAACGTACAAGTCAATCGTGAGAAATTCGGACTTTGTAGGCGTATGTTCGAGTCTCGAGTCATTTTTGAGAGAAATGCTTTAAAAACGTGCGCGAGGAAATACGTTGAAAACAAATTGAAAGAAAAAAAATGTTATAAGCTAAAAACAAATTATAGCATATAACTCGGGTAGGAAGAAGTGACAACTAGTCATATCCCATATAGTACATTTTGAGCGTTTTAGCCCTGACTAGTGTAGACATGATTTTGGTGAACAATCATACACTCCCGTTTTGATATAACATGAGATAGTTGTTGGCTTTTTGACCGTTAATCTCATTTTAATTAATTTTAATCAATTAATTAATTGATGTTTTAATGATAACAAACCTACCTTCAATTATTAACAATTTTCAGTATTTTGAACTATACACAATATAAGGTTGAGAATAACGGTTTCAATGACTTTTCAATCACTTCAATCAGAGCTAAAATGAAGATATTATAGTTGAGACAACATACTCAATGTGATGATATGACAGCTAAATCAAAATGATGGCAAATCAAAGTACGACAGAGTAATAAATGGTAGAGTTTTTCTTTTTATTATATTTTTAAATAAAAAATTATTTTTATATAATATGATTTTGAATCTAACAAGTATCCAATTATTATTATTATTATATTATTATATTAAAAAAATATGAAATAAATGAATTTGAAAAATTTTCTTTTTTAATCTCCGCTTCCATTTCACTTCTATCCAATGGTCAATATTAATTTTTACTTTTTACCGCTTTTCTTCTCTATATAAATTTATCAATTTTCTCACATTTTTTTAATTACACAATTAGTGAATCCTCAATGGTTAAAAGCCTCAATTGTTTATTCCTCAAGCTTTCAATTTTATTTCTATCTTATTATTGAGAGGGATTTTTATTGTATTGTGAGTAAATAGTTGTGAGTGCTCCAAATTGTAAATCGTTGTGGTATGTCCCTACCAAATTCAAATACTTGTACTGGTTTGATCCGTGGAAAGGATTGAGTTTGCTCTTGAACTCGTAAAAAGAGCGGTGTTGCGGTTGGACTCTGATCCGTGGAAAGAGTTGAGAAAGTTTTTTTATTTAAATTCCCAAGAGACGATTGGGGAGTGGAGTACGTTGAATTTGACCGAACCACAGTATACGGTGTCATATTTTCTAACTCTTTAGGGTTTAATTTCAAAATTATTATTGTGATTTATTGCATGTTTTAAGTGTTATTGTTTTGACTTGAATTATTTTGTATGTATCAATTATCATTTTCTACCTATCTTTACAAAGTTTGTAACGCTTAAATATTTTTATCGTTAAAACCCTATTCACCCTTCTAGGGTTGTCATACCGATCCAACAATAGTAAAGGCCTATCTAAGATGAAAGCATGTAAAAGGGGTTTGGAATGGGCATGAGGTCATGGACAACACGTCCTGGACAAGCATGATCGGGACATCCGACATGCGGACATGGACAACACATCTTGGACAAGCATGACCGTGACACCAAGGACTGTTTTTTTTTTCTCCCTAAATAAATATCCATAATAAAAAAAAAACTCCACTTTTCGAGTGATTGAAATTATACGTATTATAATTAAGGAAAAGAACACAACTGATTCATGAAATTACGATGAGATTTGAGATTCAGTTCCTAGACGAGCTAGCTATTCACTTGGTCAACCAACTTAGACGTTCGACGTATAAATTTTTATAATATAATTTAGATAAAAAAGATTATCAAACCAAAACATCGAAGACCGATCGAACTTAGCTATTATTTAATTTAGTTCAATTAGTACACTGTGATAACTGTGATAACGATCGATTTAACGGTCAAGTTGGACAANTGCGGTTGGACTCTGATCCGTGGAAAGAGTTGAGAAAGTTTTTTTATTTAAATTCCCAAGAGACGATTGGGGAGTGGAGTACGTTGAATTTGACCGAACCACAGTATACGGTGTCATATTTTCTAACTCTTTAGGGTTTAATTTCAAAATTATTATTGTGATTTATTGCATGTTTTAAGTGTTATTGTTTTGACTTGAATTATTTTGTATGTATCAATTATCATTTTCTACCTATCTTTACAAAGTTTGTAACGCTTAAATATTTTTATCGTTAAAACCCTATTCACCCTTCTAGGGTTGTCATACCGATCCAACAATAGTAAAGGCCTATCTAAGATGAAAGCATGTAAAAGGGGTTTGGAATGGGCATGAGGTCATGGACAACACGTCCTGGACAAGCATGATCGGGACATCCGACATGCGGACATGGACAACACATCTTGGACAAGCATGACCGTGACACCAAGGACTGTTTTTTTTTTCTCCCTAAATAAATATCCATAATAAAAAAAAAACTCCACTTTTCGAGTGATTGAAATTATACGTATTATAATTAAGGAAAAGAACACAACTGATTCATGAAATTACGATGAGATTTGAGATTCAGTTCCTAGACGAGCTAGCTATTCACTTGGTCAACCAACTTAGACGTTCGACGTATAAATTTTTATAATATAATTTAGATAAAAAAGATTATCAAACCAAAACATCGAAGACCGATCGAACTTAGCTATTATTTAATTTAGTTCAATTAGTACACTGTGATAACTGTGATAACGATCGATTTAACGGTCAAGTTGGACAAGGGTAGGTACAAAGACAATGACGAGGACCATCGCAAACGCCGTCAACTTCGATTCCCAATTTCTCCTTGCAATATGTCTGCCAATTAGGTGGCAGAGTGTTGTGGCAGGTTCCCGGTTTGAACATTGGCAACTGCCTCTGGCAATACCTTTGTCCTCCCACATTTTTAACCATAATTTCTTCTCCTACAACATAATCCAACACTTTTATTTTTAGTTATGCATAACAAATATTTGGAACGACTTACACTCTAGCAAATATTGTCTTCTTTGGGCTTTCCTTTTAGGAGAATGTAACGACTCAGACCCACCGCTAGCAGATATTGGGCTTTCCCTTTCAGGCTTCCCCTCCCTTTCGGGCTTCCCNGTCCTGGACAAGCATGATCGGGACATCCGACATGCGGACATGGACAACACATCTTGGACAAGCATGACCGTGACACCAAGGACTGTTTTTTTTTTCTCCCTAAATAAATATCCATAATAAAAAAAAAACTCCACTTTTCGAGTGATTGAAATTATACGTATTATAATTAAGGAAAAGAACACAACTGATTCATGAAATTACGATGAGATTTGAGATTCAGTTCCTAGACGAGCTAGCTATTCACTTGGTCAACCAACTTAGACGTTCGACGTATAAATTTTTATAATATAATTTAGATAAAAAAGATTATCAAACCAAAACATCGAAGACCGATCGAACTTAGCTATTATTTAATTTAGTTCAATTAGTACACTGTGATAACTGTGATAACGATCGATTTAACGGTCAAGTTGGACAAGGGTAGGTACAAAGACAATGACGAGGACCATCGCAAACGCCGTCAACTTCGATTCCCAATTTCTCCTTGCAATATGTCTGCCAATTAGGTGGCAGAGTGTTGTGGCAGGTTCCCGGTTTGAACATTGGCAACTGCCTCTGGCAATACCTTTGTCCTCCCACATTTTTAACCATAATTTCTTCTCCTACAACATAATCCAACACTTTTATTTTTAGTTATGCATAACAAATATTTGGAACGACTTACACTCTAGCAAATATTGTCTTCTTTGGGCTTTCCTTTTAGGAGAATGTAACGACTCAGACCCACCGCTAGCAGATATTGGGCTTTCCCTTTCAGGCTTCCCCTCCCTTTCGGGCTTCCCCTTAATGCTTCAAAACGTGTTTGTTAGGGGAAGGTTTCCACACCCAAAGACCGTTTTGTTCTCCTCCCCAACCAATGTGACACATCACACTTCAGATCTTCAATCTGACCTCTCTCAACTGAACTATCCACGCCCTTATAAGGGGTGTTTTGTTCTCCTCCACAACCAATGTAGGGACATTACATGCAGTTTTGTCGACGGGTATTTATAGGTTGGGTTGGGTCGGATCGGGTTGAGACTATTGGATGATGAAAATCCCACATCTACTAATTTAGATAATGATCATGTGTTTATATAATCAAGGAATACTATCTCTATTGGTATGGGGTCTTTTGGGAAGCCTAAAGCAAAGCCATGAGAGCTGAACAATATCATACCATTGTGGAGAGTCGTGTTCATCTAACAGATACATTTTTTATAAGTTTGAATAAAATAACTTTTAGTTATTTGAAAAAATTAAGTTGGATTAAAAGAGATTCTTAACACTAAGAATGAGGAGAACGATAAGGAACAAGGACTGAAAGAGAGCTCGAGACATTTTTCTTCTTTTAGGATCTTGCAAATTCTACTTCTTTTAGGATCTTACATTTCGTTTTGTGCATCCTTCTCGTATCCTATCTCAAACATATCCTTGAACACATCGTACCGGAATTATTATCATACAATTCACATATTATAACATATACATAACATATATGAACCATATCGATCCACAGACAATTCACACATATCAATATATATGACACGTGCAAAACTATGGGGCACGTGTCAACATCAAATATAATCATGCCGATAGTAAGGTCACTTACTTGACTAGCTTAAGTCGTTGTCACGAATATATTTTTAATGAAAGTTCGATTTCGTCCTTTGAAATCCGAGTCAACCTATATGAGCCCATGACATTAGTTTGAGGTTTAAACTCTACGACATTATTTCACTAATTTACATTGGTTCATTGTTAAAAGTCTTGGAATGTTATATATCTATAATTATATTTTTATTTAAAATCTTATTTTTCTTGGTACTGTTGTATTAAGAGAGTAGATACAGCTATTTCAAGTTATTCTCGGCTTTACTACTCTGTGTATTTACCCTCTCTATTTACCTTTCTCTCCATTAGTTTGTGGTTTTTAATTCCCTAATCTTTTTTTTTTTTTTTTTTTTTTTTTTTTTTTTTTNCATGTATTCCAAATTTTTAGTGGATCCTATTTCCAAAAATCTTTCATTATCTCAGTGTTTCCTAAGTTTTCTTCGCTCTTCTATCTTTAATCTATTCATTTGGCTACTCATGAAAATTTAATCTAATATTACTAATCTGGCGTGATTTACTAGAATCGTATAAATGATTGACATTTAGTTTCTAACTCATAGCTAGACAGGGTAATAATTCAATGAAGATCTAACTATAACTGTTAGTGATTTCTTCAAAAAGTAGGATAAAAGAAAATGAAGATTTAATATATACCTTATATTATTGATCAGATGTATCTTCACGTAAATCTCCGGTGAATGGTAAAAAGTAATTGTTACTTTTTGACGTAAGGATGTGTAACGACCCAGATCCACCGCTAGCAGATATTGTCCTCTTTGGGCTTTCCCTTTCGGGCTTCCCCTCAAGGCTTTAAAACGCGTCTGCTAGGGGAAGGTTTCCACACTCTTATAAAGGGTGATTTGTTCTCCTCCCCAACCAATGTGGGACATCACAATCCACCCTCCTTCGGGGCCCAGCGTCCTCGCTGGCACTCGTTCCTTTATCCAATCGATGTGGGACCGCCCCCAAATCCACCCCCCTTTGGGGTCCAGCGTCCTTACTGGCACACCGCCTCGTGTCTACCCCCCTTCGGGGAACAGCGAGAAGGCCGGCACATCGTCCGGTGACTGGCTCTGATACCATTTGTAACGACCCAGATCCACCGCTAGCAGATATTGTCCTCTTTGGGCTTTCCCTTTCGGGCTTCCCCTCAAGGCTTTAAAACGCGTCTGCTAGGGGAAGGTTTCCACACTCTTATAAAGGGTGATTTGTTCTCTTTGGGCTTTCTTTCTTTCCCCGGTCGTTACAGGATGAGTTGAGGAGAGATAATTATGAGAAGGAATGAGAGGCTAGTGGAGAGAAGTAGGGGAAATTTTGTTTTTTTGTTTATTTATTTTTTTTATTATTATTTTTATTGTTTTATTTCATTATTTATTATTTTATTTTATTTTTATGTTTTTGGGCTATTACAAGCTGTCTCATCATAAACCCCGTTGTAGCTTAAACATTCTTCCCCGTTCCTTATTCCATAACCCGAGTTCAGAGAAAAAGACACGAGAGGGACCTACAGAGAATGTGGTCATAAATTCATACCATAAATTATAACTTATTAATCGATCACTGAGTTTTATCCAACTAAAAACTCCAGATTGAAGTGATAAACTTAAAATCACTATCGGAAAAATGACCGTAAGAAGATTTAGAAGTCCTTTACGATGTAAGCGAAGAGTGAATAACAGCGGGACAACGATTAAATGATTCATATATTAAAAAATATTATTTATATAAATATATGTTATATCAATATATCCATAGAATTAAAATATTTGATCTTTATATGCTTTGTTAATATTGTCATAAAGTTTACGTAGCTATCGGGTGTCAAAGTCGCACTCTTATACCAGCGGGACAACGATTGTGCGATACTTGTTCTAACCCAATGAACAAGTCAATCGTGAGAAATTCGGACTTTGCAGGCATATGTTCAAGCCTCGAGTCACGTTTGAGAGAAATTCTTTAAAAACGTGCGCGAAGAAATATGTTGAAAACAAATTGAAAAAAAAAATGTTATAAGCTAAAAACAAATTATAGCATATAGCTCGGGTACGAAGAAGTGACGACTAGTCATATCCCATATAGTACATTTTGAGTGTTTTAGCCCTCATAAGTGTAGACATGATTGTGGTGAACGATCATACACTCTCATATTGATATAACATAAGATAGTAAAGGCCTATCTAAGATGAAGGGTTCGGAACGAGCATGAGGTCATGGACAACACGTTCTAGACAAGCATGACCAAAGTATATGTAATAGCCCAAAATAAAAATAAATAAATAAATACGTCAAAAAAAATAACTAAAAAGATTACTTAAAAAAAAACCGACCCACCTCTCTCCACTGACCTTTCATCCCAACCCGGTTCTCTCTTCTCAACCCATAGCACAATATAACCGTACGTCCAAAAGTAAATAGAAAAAAATGTCATATTTGAGAAAAGAGTAAAATAGCTTTCAGCATGGTGATATGATGCAGATTTAATTGGGGGATGATTTTGGTCTGTTATTAGGTAAATCCTAACTCATATTTAATTGAGTTAGAAACAAATCTTTTTTTTTCTTTTATCATTTTTTCCATATCCCATTAATTAGATTTTGGTTAGCAATAATGTTAGAATACAATTTTATAAATATGTAAGGGATCAGTAGCATTAAAATGGGCTAATAATATCGGTTTACAAAATGAAAATAAATACAGAGTGAGAGGCCAATAATATCGGTTAACAAATAAATACAGAGTGACAGGCCAATAATATCGGTTAACAAATAAATACAGAGTGAGAGTAATATCGGTTTAGGATTGAGGAAAGATTTGGTGAACAAAATTTAAAAATAATCCGTTAAATTTTTTCTAGTAACAATATATTTCCTACAACGGTAAGAATAGAAAAATAAGATATTTAGTGAAAATAACATATTATATATATATATATATACAACCTTTCAAGACTTTTAACAATGGACCAAGGTAGATTAGAGATAATTTTATAGAGTTCAAACTTGAAACTGATGTCATGGGATCACATAGGTTGACTTGGATTTCAAAGGACGGAATCGAACTTTCATTAAAGATATATTCGTGACAACGAATTATGCTAACCAGGTAAGTGGCCTTACTATCGGCATGGTTATATTTGATGTTGACACNGTTTCGAGACATCAACCTAAGATAATCAGGTAAGTGACCTTACTATTGACATGGTTATATTTGATGTTGACACGTGCTTGTAGTTTTGCACGTGTCATATATACTAATATGTGTGAATTAACTGTGAATCGGTATACTTATATTATGTTTGTGTTATGTTATAATATGTGAATTGTATGATAATAATTATGGTACGACGTGTTCAAGGATAAGAAAAGGATGCACAAAACGAAATGTAACGATAAGAGTAAGATACGTTCATGAAACGTTAAAGTTAGGTTACATACCGAAGTGCTATAGATAGGGGAGATTGATTTGTGATAGATTGATAGAATGATAGCGTTAGGATACGTTTCTGTGATGATATGACTAAGATACGTTCACGTAATGATATGACTATGATAGGTATAAGAACGTTGAGGCTATAATAAGTTACGGAACGATATGACATTATTCTTATTATTATATTATTATATTTCCAATGAATTTTGAAATTTTAATTTAATCATTAGCCACATCACTTATTATTATTATATTTATAATAAATTTTGAATTTGTTACCTCTCACATAGAGTTTTATTATTTTTATATTATATTATTATTATATTTAAAATAAATAAATAAATGAAATTGAAAAATTTTCTTTCTTATTTAATCTCCACCTTCCATTTCCCTTCTAACACAATTCAATGGTCAATATTAATTCATACTTTTTGCTACCTTTCTTCCCGGTATAAACTCATCAACTCCCCACATTTTTAATACACAACTGATATAATTCTTCCATTCTTAATTGTTCAAAGCCTCCATTGTTTGTTATTCTCTCCAAACTTCCAATTTTATTTATATTTTATTATTGAGAGAGATTTTTATTGTATCGTGAGTAAATAGTGTCAGTTCCAAATTATAAATCTAAAGAGTTGTGGCGTGTTCCCACCAAATTCAAATAATTGTACCGGTTTGATCCATAAAAAGGGTTGAGTTTGTTCTTAAACTCGTAAAAAGAGCGGTGTTGCGGTTGGACTCTAATCCGTGGAAAGAGTCGATTTTTTTTTTTTATTCAAATTTCCAAGAGGTGCTTGGGGAGTAGAGTAGGTCGAGTTGACTGAACCACTCTAAAACTACGATATCATATTTTCTAACTCCTTACTAATTCATTTCAAAATTATTATTGTGATTTATTGCATGTTTTAAGTGTTTATTGTTTTGACTTGAATTATTTTGTTGTATCAATTATCATTTTCTACCTATCTTTGAAAAGTTTGTAACCCTTAAATACTTTTATCGTTAAAACCCTATTCATTTCTTCTAGGGTTGCCATATCGATCCAACAATAGTAAAGACCTACCTAAGATGAAAGCATGTAAAAGGGGTTTGGAATGGGCATGAGGTCATGGACAACACACGTCTTGGACAAGCATGATCGGGACATTCGACATGCGGCCATGGACAACACGTCTTGGATAAGCATGACCGTAACACCAAGGACTGTTTTTTTTTTTTTTTTCCTAAATAAATATCCATAATAAAAAAAGCTCCACTTTCGAGTCATTGAAATTGTACGTATCATAATTAAGGAGGAGAAAACAACTGAGTCATGAAATTAGGATGGAATTTGAGATTTAGTTCCTAGACGAATAAGCTATTCACCTAGTCAACCAACTTAGGTGTTCGACGTATAAATTTTTATAAGATAATTTAGATTAAAAAGATTATTGAACCGAACCATCGAAGACCGATCGAACTTAGCTATTATTTAATTTAGTCAATCAGTACAATGTGATAACTGTGATAACGACCGATTTAACAGTCAAGTTGCACAAGGTAGGTTATGGAGTCTGCTGCTTATTTATAGTCGATTATATACTGTACTATATTTTGTAAAGCTTGGTAAATAGCTATATAGTATATGGTTAAATCGGGTAAAGCTATATATAGTAATAAAGAGAAAATCCTTTTAGCCACATCTCCTCGAACTTTTCTCTATCCTGTTTTTTGTGTTCATCTAGATCGAGCGTGTGCGTTGTTGTGTGATCCTAACAAGGTACAAAGACAATGACGAGGACCATCGCAAACGCCATCAACTTCGATTCCCACTTTCTCCTTGCAGTATGTCTGGCAGTTAGGTGGCAGAGTGTTGTGGCAGTGTCCCGGTTTGAACATTCGCAACTCCCTCTAGCAAAGCCTTTGTCCTCCCACATTTTTAACCATCATTTCTTCCCCTACAACATAATCCAACACTTTNACGTCTTGGACAAGCATGATCGGGACATTCGACATGCGGCCATGGACAACACGTCTTGGATAAGCATGACCGTAACACCAAGGACTGTTTTTTTTTTTTTTTTCCTAAATAAATATCCATAATAAAAAAAGCTCCACTTTCGAGTCATTGAAATTGTACGTATCATAATTAAGGAGGAGAAAACAACTGAGTCATGAAATTAGGATGGAATTTGAGATTTAGTTCCTAGACGAATAAGCTATTCACCTAGTCAACCAACTTAGGTGTTCGACGTATAAATTTTTATAAGATAATTTAGATTAAAAAGATTATTGAACCGAACCATCGAAGACCGATCGAACTTAGCTATTATTTAATTTAGTCAATCAGTACAATGTGATAACTGTGATAACGACCGATTTAACAGTCAAGTTGCACAAGGTAGGTTATGGAGTCTGCTGCTTATTTATAGTCGATTATATACTGTACTATATTTTGTAAAGCTTGGTAAATAGCTATATAGTATATGGTTAAATCGGGTAAAGCTATATATAGTAATAAAGAGAAAATCCTTTTAGCCACATCTCCTCGAACTTTTCTCTATCCTGTTTTTTGTGTTCATCTAGATCGAGCGTGTGCGTTGTTGTGTGATCCTAACAAGGTACAAAGACAATGACGAGGACCATCGCAAACGCCATCAACTTCGATTCCCACTTTCTCCTTGCAGTATGTCTGGCAGTTAGGTGGCAGAGTGTTGTGGCAGTGTCCCGGTTTGAACATTCGCAACTCCCTCTAGCAAAGCCTTTGTCCTCCCACATTTTTAACCATCATTTCTTCCCCTACAACATAATCCAACACTTTTATTTTTAATCATGCATAACAAATAATTGGAACGACTCGTCGAGATCGATATGTTAATATTGCAATTTTGTCGACGGGTATTTATAAGTTGGGTTGGGTCGGATCGGGTTGAGACTGTTGGAGGATGAAAATCTCATATCTGCTAATTTAGGGAATGATCATGAGTTTATAATCAATGAATACTATCTCCATTGGTATGTGTTGGCTTTTTGGCCTTGATCTCACTTAAATTAATTTCAA
>NW_019647002.1:0-4222 GCF_002806865.2 Cucurbita pepo subsp. pepo
GATCTTGATCATCAAGGTAATTCGTTCCAAACTTTCCATTGAGCTGATTTCATATCAAAAAGAGTAGTTAATTAGAACAACGACTCTTGGGAGATAAATGTTATATAGAACTTTGATAGTTACATCTACCACCAGGGTGTCTTATTGAAAGTTACTCCAAAACATGGTTTTACTTATTCAAAATTTGAAGATCAAGCCACAACCCTTCCTTATTCTTTTAGAATGTAAAGTCACTACCCATACTAACCCGATACATCCTCTTTTTCAGTGGTTCAACTATAAGAACTTCATGGTTAAGCGTGCTTTACTAGGAATAATTTTATGGTCGGTGACCCCTCTAGAAATTTTCTTGAAGAAATGTATAAGACTCATATTGACTAGGGTTACATGTTAGGAATTTTGTCTTGAGTTGTACCTCAAGACTTAAAAGAAAGAGCTTTTAGAGCTAAAGCTCAAGGAACTTAAGATCCAAAGATGACGCGTCGAGAACAAAGACTATGCCAATAATGCACAACCCAAGCTCTAAGCCTACTATGACATGAAGATGGATAGATAACACTTTATCAAAGATATCTTAAAGGCTTCCTAATGCGCAGTGCAACATGATCCTATGACACAAACCATGTCATGGAGAACACAAGAAACCTTGGAGGTAGGTATTCATATTCTGTCGCACAAACGCATGAAGTCCTAGACATAGATATGCATATTGTATTAAAGGGAACGCATGAAGCCTCCGGCATAGAAACCAAGATTCTATATGATTCCACAAGTCTTTTCAGGAGAGTGTCTAGGAGATAAGAACCAAGATTCTCGCTACAAAACCATATACAAAAGCGGTTATCCCGCGAGGAGAAAATGTGAAAGGAGACGACCAAAACACATATACTTGATGGGCCAATAAGTGAAAAATTGTATGCCAATTGCATGTTGGTTTATGGTTGCACACTTCCTAAGTACTTGACTAACCCAACATACATAGTAGAATACGAGCCGCTGCAAGTAACCAAGGACTTAAATTATGAGGAAAGACCGATTAGAATCCTAGTCCAAGAGGTGAGATCAGCTTTACATACCAGAGACACTACCGTTGTCAAAGTACTATACTAAAACTATCAAATGGAAGAAGCTACGTGGAAATAAGAGGATGAGACGAGGGAGAATATCTTGAACAATCCCAAGTATTATAAACTTTCTTATTCCTCACGCCTAACCAACTCGCCCTTTAGAATCTTTAGTTACCTCTAAATATCGACGCTATTGAGATTACTATGCATTATTTATATTTGTTGTTAGCATGGGGTTGGGTCAATTGGGCAGATGTTCTTTCTAATTAATTTCATTCATAGGTAATGGAACCTAAAAGATGCTATGGCAAGTAGTGCAACTTTATGCAGGTGATGTCGTGTGGGCTATAGAAAAAGAACGAATAAATTTGTTAAACAATTTAAATTCAGAATTTTGGAATTTGTAAAGAGAATATATCGATGCAAAGAACTTGCCCATAGGTTTTAAATAGAACATATTTATGGTAAGATGCTATTAGAGAATCGAAAAGACAACTAACTAAAGTATATACCATTAACAAAATTAATTTGATTAATAATTGTAATCTCTACCGGTATTGACATACGTCGTTTCTTGGGTCTGATAGAGTATTATTAGGTTGAGTTTGAGAATGTTTGTTTAAGCCACCCTACCTAACGGGGGAAAGTTATCTTATTTATAATCCAATAAATTATAAGAATATGGAAATAACAACAAAGGAAAGATACCTATGGTAAGGAGGCAAATATGATATGTATGGTAAATTATAATTTAGTACTAAATATCCTTAACACTTCCTGCAAGCTGAGCGTCGAATTTAAACGAACGTGAAGCTTGGATCTGAAAAATTCAAAGAGAGGTAGACAAACACTTTTCATGAAGATGTCGACCACCTGGTTTGAAGGAGGCGTAGAGAATACTTTCTCGGCCATCGAAAACTGTAGCGGGACTATCTTGGCTTCGGCGAGAATATGTCTAACCCATGAAGAGGGATCGTTCGATGCTGCCTTGGCTCTAGTGAGAATATGTCTAACCCAAGAAGTAGAAGGGACAAAGACAATGTTGAAGCCGCAAGAGTCGCCATAGTGGGCGAAGAAGCCAATTTTGGCGAGAAGGGAGGCAGCAATTTGGTTGGCAAAGAGGCCAGTGCAACGCTCAGATTCCAAAGGTAAATCTATGCAAAAGATCGATAGGTTTAGGTTAGAGTTTCTATGAAGGATGAAGGGAAGATTGGGAAGAAAATGAAAGAGACTATGTTGGTTGAGGGAAAATCGATTGTGTTGGAAAAGGTGAGATTGTATATACAGAGTATGGCGAATGGTGATTTGGAGGTCAAAAGGGTGGAGCCGAAGAGTAATCAATCGGTTCCACCTGCGACAGCCATAGCAACTGCCCCTGCGGCGTCAAAGCCATCAGTGTTGGTGGAGAAGAACCGTTGAGGATTTCAGAAGCCATTGAAAAGAAAAGATCGAAGTTGCTAAACCGAATGGGCTCTGATACTACGAGAATGTTTTCTCAAGCCACCACACCTAAATGGTGTGAAAGTTATCTTATTTACAATTAAATAAATTAGAATGATATGGAAATCACAATAAATGGAAAGATACCTAGTTGCCATATAATAAAATATCAAATATGATATATATACTAAACTATAATTTAGTACTAAATACTCTTAACTAGTTCATTAGTTAATAGCAGCAGTTTAAATTCAAAATTTTTATAATTTGAATAGTTGTTATGAACATCTACACCACTCCTAAGTCCATACCTATTTTATATATGTAATATCCTATGTTCAAGATTCAAATCATGATTTGAAATTCGAATTCGGTACTTGATAATCCGACATTTTCTTGCATCCCTTACGACATGATCATGTTACTCTATTTTAGTTGTACACTTTATTCACAACAATAAAAAGAATAGAAAAACATAGTGCTTAATATTTTTTAGTACAGAGAAACTCGTCCTTCAAATTGTTCTTTTTGCTTTAATTATTTGTTTTAGTATATTTCGATCGTACATGGTGAGACACCTTTAAACTTACCATGCCAAAAAATCTCTTTAAAGCCTTTAACTTAGGGCTCTGATATCAACCGTAGATATTTGATTTAAGGGTATTCTAGTAAAAGTTTTAGACCTCGAACACGCACTTAAACAAGATATCAACAACTAGAATCTTGAAACTCGACTTTCAAGTCTTTAGATCCAAATTTTAGACCTCGAAGACGCACTTAAATAAGAGATCAACGACTAGAATCTTGAAACTCGACTTTCAAGTGTTTAGATCCAAATTTTAGACCTCGAACACGCACTTATACATTATTCCGAATTGATAGATGCTGAAAAAGAAGAACTTTATTCCTCCAACAATAAAAAATTTGTTAAGTTGCCCTAGAGTATTTATTCCATTTGAAATAATGTGAGGAAGATATCATATAGAACATCGATTTTGCATCTCTCTCCCTCTCTAATGTTTCCTTTTACCAACTCTATATAAGCCCTCCAACCACAAATAAGCTCCAAGGCAAAGAACATTATCATCAACAATATCATTCGATGGCGCCATTAAGATCCCGATTGCGGATGTCGAGGGAGGAGATGAAGGAGATCTTTAGAGAGCACGACATCGACGGAGATGGCGTCCTTAGCATCAGTGAGCTCACCCACGCCTTCGGCTTCTTAGGCAATATTCTTCCATACTACAAAGCTCACTATGGTCTCGCTTATGCTGACTATGATTGTAATGGCTTTATCACTGAAGATGAGCTTGATAGGCTTGTTGACTATGCCATGAGGTTTCACTCCCCCAAGTGTTGTAACCATGGTAGATCCATCGTGTAATCTTTGTGTTCTATGAAGCACTATGTTATGTAATAAAGAATCCCCTTCCTGTTGTATTGTGGGTTAAAATATCCACAACTATAAGAATATGAAGAGAAATAACCTTTCCAAGATGAACTCTACTTTACAAATTTTGAAATATTGCAACTTGGGTAATCTTATGATGTACTCTTTATGAAAGATTCTTGGTCAATTCTATTCAACTAAGGTAGGAAAAGTGTAGATTTAGAGAATGTTGTGACTATAAAAATAATTTTAGTGAAGATAATCATTCAATTTTCATGTGCTTTAGATACTACTTCTATGGGCAATCAAATCTTTTCTCGAA
>NW_019647002.1:8594-12491 GCF_002806865.2 Cucurbita pepo subsp. pepo
CTGATCTCACCAAAGGTATTGTTAGAATAACTATTAGAGTGTTCGTGGATTTTACCATTGGCCAACTTCTATAAGATCGGTCATTTTACCATTGGCCAACCTGAAAGTTGGGTCCACCCCACATGAGTCGGCCTCAAGGACTTCAACCTTGGACAATTCTTACGACACACCACACATTTTTCACTCGAAAAGATATATATAAAAAATATTATTCAACTTTCAAAAAAAAGAAAAAATCAAAAAGATTGATAGAAAAACAAAAAGGAATATTATTCTAAACATAGAAGCGAATACATATGGGCATTTGGGGGGTGTTGGATTCGATTCGATAGCACATGGGCATAGTTTGTGGTGGCGATTCGAGCAGCCTGTATATTAGAACAAGTTAGCTAAGGGCGGTGGTCATTTCAATATCTTTAATTAAGAATATTATAACCAAATTTTATTAAATTATTTTTTATTTTTGAAATATTTAAAACTCTCATTATAAAAAATAAACAATAAAAAAGAAAAAAAAACATTGGTAGTGAGAAGGAATGTGTGTGTTTATTTAATGTGATAATGATCCATTTGCATGGGTGTTAATTAATTATGATAATAAACTAAGATGTTTGAATCTCACATTTTAATATTTTATATCTCAATTGTGTTAAATATTTTAAATTTAAATTATCTCTTATTAAATCACATCAAACTTTTTTATATTCTGAAATATGAAAGCTTTTATTATACATATAAAAATATATTTATTTGAAACGGGTATTAAAAAAGTTGTTATAGTCGAATTCTATGGTCGACATGAAAATGATATTAATATAAATATCCAACAAACATGTGTTACTTAATGTAACAAATAGATGAGACTAGAGGGTTGTGTCACAAGAGATGATAAGATGAAAATTAGAGGAATACTTCTCCTACGGATGATGAGTGTGGACTCGCACAGTATGATGACGAGTAGGGTGATCATGGGGAGAATGACACCAGCGGTTTCACTGACTTCCAGACGTTGTTATAGAGTAACTTGACCAGAGAGGGTCCAGGAGGTGTGCGAGCCTCTTGAGGACTTACACTTGCACGTGTGGGTTGTGTGTAGGGAAGTACTACACATCCACAGTAATCCGAGACTGGAGACCACCCGTAGATGAGACAGAGATAGGTCTCAAGAGTATGATTGCATGCGTTTGCACTTGCATGACCCCTTATAGTGGGGCCACTTACTAAATATTGTTTGAAATACTCAAGTTGTGTGTCACATCATTTTTGAGGTAAAGGTAAGGTGCACATGTACGGAGAACATTAGCATCACGAGGTAGAGACTGTGACACGTGCATAATATTTAAATTTTTAATCTTAGGTTAGAATGGGTTGTTTTGCATTTCATCGTTTTAAATTATTTTGTATTTGTTCGTATTTAAACACGTAAGATCATGGCTGTATTCTCAGGAGATAGAAGATGTTTTAAATGTGGCTGTGTTCTCAAGAGATGGAAGATGTTTTAAATATTTTCGACATTTATACTAGAGATGAGGTTTGTTTTTAAGAGTTATACTCTGCATTTTAGCAGAGCATGAGACGTTAGACTTTGAATTTGAATAAAACATAAAACAAGAACAAACGTAAAATACTGGAAACCATGTCATTCTTATGACCTAGTTTGAAAAGACATCAACAAAAATTTAAGAAGGGTTATATGAATACTCTTTTTGGACTTAAAAGAAGGAAAACTTTTCCTAATTCCGAAAACTCTTATTACACTAATTTTTCATAAGTTAATTCAAGTATCGGAGTCTATGTGGCAAACACTCGAGTGTGCTCATTGTTCTTATTTTGTAGGTGATGTTCTTTCCACTAAAATAAATTTTACTATTGCTATCGTGTGAAGATAACGTGTGTCACTCTATCCATATTTTGGCAACAGCAATTCGGGATGTTTGTGAGAAAGAAAAAACTTGTTGGAAAGATTTGCATTACATATTCAAAGGATGAGTAAGAATATGAAAAAATAAAATTAAAATCTAGACGAAAAAATTTAAATGAAAAATTTGGCATTGAGAATCAAATCAGAGTCGGTCAATACTCGTTGGCTGAGGTCAATCAACACATCTTGGCCAAGGCCGAAGCTGAAACCAATCAACGGTCATTCATCAAGGTTAACCAAGTTATTCAAGCAGCAAGACTATAATGACCCATGTTCAAGATTCGAAATCTGGATTTGACACATGATAGCTCCATCATTTCCTTCCGACCTGGTCACGTTACTTACTTCTTGCTTCTAAAAGTGAAGTCTATTCTCACAAACTAATATGAATTCTTTCAGCATGCTCCGTCCTCACCCACATGCATCTTAAGAAAATTTCAAGGAGGTCATCTAACATAGAATTGCTCCAAGCAAAACATGCTTAACTATGAAGTTTCTATGATTGAGCCACGAAAAAGGCAGGTATACCTATTGGTTAAGGTAGTAATTTCAATTCTTTTAAAAAAAAATTTAGTCATCTTATCCTCAAAATCACTCTAATTCGAATGTGGTCTCGCTTCATTCATGTACCCCTCTTTTACTTAGATATCACATGCTTACCAGATTTTGCTTCGGAGAGTCATTGCTCTGATACAAACACAACCCAAACTACAAGAATTGCATGATCGGAGTATCGTAGAGAGAGGTTGGGTGGGTGCGGAGCCCGAGGCTTACCAAAAAGTACGTGTAAAAGAGTTGGAATCTATTCCACTCACATCTAAAGACATGCAAATGAATATTAGAACCAAGCTAAGGCTGAATAAAAGATTAATTGCTTTCCATAAAGTTAATGCAACCTTATTCATTTAGTAACATGAAGATATGTCAAGAATAGATCCGATATCATGGTACATGGTTACCGAGAGCCAATTGAAAGAGGAATTGAAACTACGAAGCCATAAAAATACCATTTAATGGTTAAAACTTTAAGATCATAATCCTACGGACCCCGATAGCAATCTTAGGGATAATTCAAGAATCACCTCAATGATATCTTTCCCTTTTGGACTTGCCCTCAAGATTTTTAAAACACGTTTATTAGGTAGAGGTTTCCACACCCTTATAAAGAGTGTTTCGTTCTCCTCCCCAACCGATGTGGGATCACACAATCCACCCCCCTTGGAGTCCAGTGTCCTCGCTAGCACTCGTTTCTTTTCTCCAATCAATGTGGGACCCCACCAAATCCACTTGTTCCTTTTCCCAATCGATGTAAGAACCCCACCAAATCCACCCCCTTCAGGGCTTAGCGTCCTTGCTGACACATTGCCTCATGTTCACCCCCTTCGAGGCTCAGCCTCCTCGATGGCACATAGTCCAGTGTCTGGCTTTGATATCATTTGTAATAGCTCAAACCCACTACTAGCAAATATTGTCCTCTTTGGGCTTTCCCGTTCCGGCTTCTCCTTAAAGTTTTTAAAACGCGTCTACTAGAGAGAGGTTTCCACACCCTTATAAAAAGTGTTTTGTTCTCCTCCCTAACCGGATCTCACAATTCTAAAAGAGAGTCTTAACCCGAAAGGACTAGACCTAATCTAAGAGCCACTTACAACCCTAGAATGGTCTCATGCACTCTTTTGACTTAATTTAGAAAGAAGTTGAAAAAACCCTATGTGGGCCATATAAAACCGTTCTTTAAGTTTCTCCTTTGCTAAATTCTTTGGTCACATTCTTCTCTCTTAAATAAATTTAACCATTGAGATCAGTAAATGTCAAAGACATCACTTTTGTTCAAATTTTGACAACCATTAATATTATTATTTTAAAGTTCTAACATCATGTGGCTCTAGAGATTGAAGCTTCCAAATAATGGATTCTATGTATTAATAAAGGGTGAAAAAAAAAAAAGATTCTAGGGCGGGTCAGATGGGTAAAAATTG
>NW_019647004.1:0-2633 GCF_002806865.2 Cucurbita pepo subsp. pepo
ATTTTGATGTAAATTCCATTACATTAATCACTAAAACAAATCTGGAAAACTTTGCCACAGCTCTCTTCGGTTACCCAAATCATTCTAACTATTGATTGGCTCTGTTGAGGATTATTGAGAGGAATAGTCCCACGTTGGCTAATTAAGAGGAAAATCATGGGTTTAAGTCAGGAACACTCTCTCCATTGGTATGAGACATTTTGGAGAAACCAAAAACAAAGCAAAAGTGGACAATATCATACCATTGTGGAGGGTCATGATTCCTAGCATGGTATCAGAGCCATGCCCTTCACTTATCCATGTCTATAGAATCCTCAAGTGTTGAACAAAGAAGTTGTGAGCCTCGAAGGTGTAGTCAAAGGTGACTCAAGTGTCGAACAAAGGGTGTATTTTGTTCGAGGGGCTACAGAGAAGGAGTCGAGCCTCGATTAAGGGGAGACTGTTCGAGAGCTCTAGAGAAAGAGATCTCCTCATAATTTATAGCAATCCGTGTAACTATAATGTTAAGCACTTAAGTGTAAGCCTATTCTAGTATATATGCGTAGGCAGCATTTATAATTTCATACATACTCCTAATCAAACTCGTATTGCGAATTCAGCATCCTAATATGGCTTTGCACATCAAAATTGAACAAACATTAATCAAGGACTAAATAGCATATTAAACTGAAACTATACTACGAAGACTAAATTAAACTACCGCATCTCAATCATACAAACGAATATGAGAAAATTAGAAAACTTCCAATATGATACAATCATGGAGATATGGATTATTTTTCCACTCCAAAGAATAAATTTGGAGAATGAATAATGTAGCACTCCCAATGAATCCAACAATTGAATGAGTCCAATAATATGAGAATCAAAATGACTATTAAACTCAGTACACAAAAAAGGGGTAATAAATTTGAACAAGAAAAGCCAAAATCCAGTACTAGATTGATGAACTAACCTTTTGGAATGTGGGTCAGGCTAATCCCAGTAGAAGAGAGAGCCTCTTGGTTGGCCCTGGAGAGCTGTAAAATGTCACCGAAAGCAGTAATCTGAACAGGGCCTTTGATGCCATTGGCCCTTACCGCGGCAGTGATCAAATGGGCGACCTTAAAGACGTTCACAGCCGCGGGAATGTTGCAATTCTCGAAGTCCCACCAGACCGAAACCCTCACATTTCGAGACTCTTCGTCGTGCCGCCTCAAAGACGAAGAAGAAGTTGAGAATTGAGATAAGCTAAGAAGGAGAACGCGTGGTGGAAAAGGAAGGGAGGAGGAGGAAGAAGAAGAATACAGAGAGGAAAGCGAGAACGTTGCAGAGGAGAAGCGCCTCATCATTGGCGAATTGAGAACAACAAAACAATGGCGGATTTGGGAAATGGGGGTTTAGACCGATCGCTTGCTTCTAAACCCTAAACACTCAACCAGAGGGCAATTGCGAAACATAGTCCCAAAAAAAATTATTTATTTTAGATTCAATTTATTTATTTAGATTAGTAATTTTTTTTATTCAATTTTTTTTTTAATAAAAATAAAATGTCAGCTCTATTTATACATTTAAATAATAAAAAAAGATTAAAGATTATTGAAGAATAAATAATAAAAAAATAATTATGAAATTAAATAAAAATAAGATAAATACGTGTATACTTGTATCGTAGAAAATAAAAAAATTTAAATTTGTTCCGTTCAATTCAATCTAGTTTTAGAGAAATTCATTGACCAAATTATACGGGTTGGTTTGGATTGATTGAATTTTTCGGAGTCACCAAGTTTTTTTAACCACTTGTTACCAATAGGACGGTAAGAAATGACTCTACAATCTTCAAATTTCTAGTATCCTCGAAGTGTTTAAATTTAACTTTTACATTTTTTTTTTTTTTGTTATAGATTTTAGATTTTTTCTACGTATTTTTCCCTTAAAATCATTTTTTATCATAAACTTGTCGATTATATCAATTTTAACCATAAACTTTCAATTTTATCATACATGACAAATGGTATCAATTTTAACTCTATGACCACGAACGAACAGAGTCTTGAGTAAGGAATTAATAAAATCCAAATTTAATGGAATTTGTATCACTAAAAACTATGTGCGATCATAGAAAACATGAGACAAGATTACGTATACGTGAGTATGAAAATCACCATAAAAGTCGTATAACCTATTGTTTTTGTATGGTCAAGCACTAAAATTCGAAAATATAAGAACAACTTATGATATTGAGCTTGAAGCCTAATGTTTGTAATGGTCAAGCATAGAGCATGTGGTGGAGGTATGTATTATGAGTGAATAATTTCCTTTTGAGTTTTGTTTCTATAGTTTTAAGGAAATATTATGAACAATTATTGTGAAGAAACCGAAAAAGGATAGGTAATGAAAGACTTTTTAAGTTTTATTTGAGCCCGAAATAGGTTATGTTTCACAATTGTACTCTTGCATCCGCTGGGCAGCGATTGTGCGATACTTGTTCTAACCTAGTGAACAAGACAACCGTGAGAAATTTGGATTTTGCGGATAATGTCGACGTATGCTTGAGCCTCGAGTCACGTTTGTGAGAAATGTTTTAGAAAACGTGAGCGAGGAAATACGTTGAAAACAATTTAAAAGAAAACAATGTTATAAGCTAAAAGCGA
>NW_019647004.1:4877-12458 GCF_002806865.2 Cucurbita pepo subsp. pepo
GAGTGTGCTTTGTTGATGTGCGTCAACCTACAGGCGCAAGGGCTATGGCACGCCATTGAACCGGAGGAAGGAGAAGTGATCGAGTATCGGGAGGATCGGCTGGCGTTCGCTGCCATACTACGGGTTGTGCCTCCAGAGATGCTAGCGTCTCTCTCCACCAAGCACACCGCTCAATCGGTCTGGGAGGGGATCAAATCCCGCCGGGTTGGTGTGCAGTGAGTGCGGGAGTCCAACGTCGAGCAGCTGCGGAAGGAGTTCTCAGAGATTCGCTTCAAGGATGGTAAACCCATCGATGATTTTTTCATGCGGATCACGATCTCGCCAACAGCATCACCACCCTCGATGGGAGCATGAGCGAGACAGAGATCGTGAAAAAGATGCTGCAGGTCACCCTTGATCACCTCGAGCAAGTCATAATTTCGATTGCGACATTGCTTGACATGAATGACCTAACGGTGGAAGAGGTGACCGGAAGATTGCACAATGTCGAGCAAAGGAAGAAGAATGCCGCTTCAGCTGTCGACAAGTAGGGTCATCTTCTCCTCACTGAGGAGGAGTGGCTTGCATGCCTGAAGCTCCGTGACAACTCAGGCGGAAAAGGCAGCAAGAAGTAGTAGAAACCACGCGGGCGCGCGCGTGGGACAGAAGGGGAGCAGAAGAAGGATTCGGCTGATGGTGGGCCAATCCGGTGCTCGAACTACGGGAAGAAAAGCCACCTGGGCAAAGATTGTTGGAGCAAGCTTAGGAACAAGGAGAAGGCCCATGTGGTCCAATCCGAGGAGGGAGAGCCGACACTTTTCATGGTGAGCACATCGGTGCTATCTGTCATCCCCAATTCCGATTCCAAATCAACAGAAGCAATCAACAACGGCGTTGCTCCGCTGAGCGTCGTCGGTGAGGGGTCGACAGATTCCAAGGAAGAGCTCCAGTTGTGCGTGGCAAAGACACCGGCTGGAAAACTGATTCAGCTAAAGGAGGAGCGAGTGTTCGCTTAGATCGGCGAAAGGGGCGAGCAGCGCGAGCACCGACGATGGGTCCTCAACACAAGGGCAACAAATTGCGGGATAGTGAAGTTCGGCGACGGCTCCATCGTCGAGATCGAAGGGTGTGACACCATCCTGTTCGTCGGCAAGGGCAACGAGCACCGCAAGTTGACTAACGTCTACTTCATCTCAAGGCTCAAGGCTAACCTTATGAGCCTGGATCAACTCATGAGGCCGGTTGCTACATTTACATCCAGCGCGGGTTGCTCAAGATTTGCGACGATCGACGATGGCTCCTCACGCAAGTTCGGCGCACGGCGAACCGCCTCTACATCTTGGAGTTGAAGATAGAACAGCCGGTCAGCCTCTCGGCTAGGATTGAAGAAGCAGCTTAGAGGTGACATGCAATGTATGGGCACCTGAGCTTTCCTACTCTACAGAAACTACACAAGGAGTATATGGTGTATAGTTTGCTGGCAATTGAAGGCATGAACATGTTGTAAGATGGGTGTCTCGTCGGCAAGCATAAGCACACCCCTTTTCCATCTCAGGCATCTTACCGCGCTGGTGAGCCATTGGAGCTCGTACACGGTGATCTCTGTGGGCCCATCAAGCAAGCGACCCCAGACGACAAGACTCTCTTCCTCCTGCTGGTCGATGACAATAGCCGTTTCATGTGGTTGATCCTGCTGCAGGCGAAGAGTGAGGCGGTGGAGGCAATTAAGTGCATTCAAGTGCGTGCAGAGGCCGAATGCGGGAAGAAGATGCGAGTGCTATGCACAAACCGAGGCAGAGAATTCACTTAGGCGAGCTTTGGCAAGTATTGCGACGAGCTCAACATGCAGCATCACCTAACGACACTTTACTCCCCCCAGTAGAATGGGGTGGTGGAGCATCGGAACCAGACTATCGTTGGGACGGCAAGATCACCGCTGATGACTGCCGAGATGTAACGATTCAGATTTTCCATTTTTGCCTTATTTAGTTAAGATTTTATTTTTATTTCTTTTATATTTTATGTTGGAATTTTATTTTTGCTGCCAAAATGAAAATATATTATGCTATGCATTTATTCTCGCTGGGAAAGATGCACGATTTCTGACAAGGAAGTTACTACCTTAATGAAAAAGTTATGAAATCTTTTATATTAGTATATTCAACTCTTCTCCTTCCTTGAAAACGACTTTTTCTCTCCAACCTTGTTCGTGTTTTCGAGGGTGTCTGAGGGTACGGAAAAATCAAAAGTGTTAGCCGGTGAAACGTGTGGGTTGGTTCACTGGTTCTTGCTCGGCGAGTTCTCGAAAGTTGCTGTTTTAGAGGAAGAGTCGAGTGGAAGTTAGCGTCGACGTCGGAATCGCTATGTCGAAGAAGGCAAACCGTCGAAAGTGAAGGAGGAGGACACCACGTGACCATCATTAGAAACGGAAGGGATTGTGTCGTCGGCAGCGGCGACACATCAAATTAGGGTTTCATGAGGGTTGGGGCGAAGAAGACGCAGAGTCGGGTCGGGTTTCGGCCTCTGAACCGGCCCACGAACGAACGCGGGCCCTGTGCGTTTCTGTCCAACACGGATGCGCGCTACAGCCTTGGTCTCGGTTCCGCAGCGTGCTCTCGGCTCGGCTTGACGTGTACGGCGGCTCGACTCTGTCAAATCCTGCGGCTCGGCTTGGCGGCTTAGTGGGCCGTCTCGGCAGCTCGGCTTATCTGCTCGGTATCACTATAATATATCAATTCCAAGGTTTTTGGTCCTTACGAAGCCGTTTCTGCCCTTAGATTTACCATCTGAGGTCAGTATGGTTTCTAACCGTCAAAGACAGATTGTGTTGGGAGTTTATTTTGATAAATAACATGAGATTTAGCTAGGGTATGTTATGAAAGGTTCCTAAGTTTTTATGTGGTTATTATAGGACGTATTTAACCATTGGGATTAGCTTGTTGTGAGTGACTTCGGTCAAGGCCATCGAGGTAAGTGATCTTACTGTTAGAGTTAGTTTACTATGTATTGTATGATTGTGCATGCCTTGTGGCCCCTGCATGCACCATGTTTTATTATGTGATATGACTGTATGATGTATGAATTATGTGACTGTTTATGCTATGAAACATAATGGATTATGTTGACTGTTGACTATTTATGTTATGTAAAGTTATGAATGACATGTTAGTAATATATGCCATGAAAAGGCTGATCGATGCCATGGATACGCATAGTATTATCGAGTCATGTCATGAGATGCTTATGCAACTGGAATGTACTTCATGTTATGTAATATGCCATGTAATGTAAGTCATGTGAGATTCCATAATTTAAGAAACGTATATGCGATGTTAGCAATGCTTATGTAATGCCATGTTAGATATGTTAAGGGATTTCATGCATATATGTATGTCATGTGCATCAGGATTCTTCCCCTTTATGATACGAAAGAATGAATTATGATATTTATGTTCGCCGTGATATCATGCGGGCCCTTTTGTGTTATGTAGTGTCCGGTGACATGTAACACTTGTGCCCGGCCAAGTCAGGCACATGGGTATGTATACGAGCCCGCCTGGTGGGTCCATGTACGCATACATGGGCCGTGTGTGAAGGAGTACCACACATCCAATCCTACCCGGAATAGAAAAGCGCCCAAGGCTATGTAAACTTTATGAAAAGTTAGGTCCCGCTCATATGTTGCATGTGTTTGCATTTCTAACCCCAACAGCGGGGTGACTTACTGAGTATTTCATAAAATACTCAAGCCACATGCTACCTACATTTTCCAGGTAAAGGCAAGGCGCCAATGTACAGTTGACGGCTGAGCTGAGGACACCATGGAAGTTGGAGAGAGAATATTTTTAGGAGTTTACATTTATTTGATTGTTTTAAGTTAAAACATTGAATATTGTTTTATTTAGATTTATTTTGAATTTAGTTACCGAAGGTTTTATTTTTGGAGATAGGTTTGTTTTGGAACTATGAACTTTATGAAAGACTTTGTTGTGTTTTGCCAAGGTTATTTATGATGAGCTTCCGTGTAATGAATTATGTATGCATGGGTGACGTCACTAATTAAGTTTAGAAAATTAAGAGTGTTACACGGATGCCTGGGAGGTTATGGGGAAAGCCGGTCATGACGGCTGTCTACCTCTTCAACCGGTCGTCAATGCAAAGCCTCGAAGGGAAGACACCACACGAGGTCTGGTACAACAAGAAACATGTGGTACATCATCTCCGAGTATTCGACTGCGTCGCATATATGAAGATCACGCATCCCCACCTCGCCAAGCTCGATCCCAAGGGGCTGAAGGTCGTCTTCATTGGCTACGAACCCGGGAGCAAGGTGTACAGGCTCTATGATCCTTTGGGGGGGCGAGCTCACGTGTCACGCGACGTCGTCTTCGACGAGAACACCTTCTGGTGGTGGAACGACGTGATTGAGACAGACCAGAATCTAGATCAATTCACAGTGGAGTACCTCATCATCGAGCCGGGAGAAGGAGGAGCGCAGCACCGGGCACTATCACCGCCGCTAGCAGCTGCACCGGACACGCCTACGGCAACATTGGCCGCAACTCCTGCTACGCCCCCTGAACATGTGGAGTTCGCAACACCACATACTGCAGATTCAACGTTGGATGCCGATCACAATGATGGTCCGGCGGCCAGGTACTGGAAGATTGAAGACCTACTAGGAGAAGGTGAACCACCAGGACTGGCGGCATGTGAGCTCGAAGAAGAGGTGGCCGAACTGTATGCCATCAGAGTGGATGAATCGAACTCTTTCGCCGAAGTAGAGAAGAACCCATGGCGGCTTAAAGGCAATGCAGGAAGAGATGGCGTCCATCACTGAGAACAAGAGGGAGAAGTTGTGAAGCATAAAGCTTGTCTGGTGGCGAAGGGCTACGTCCAAAATCAAGGGGTGGACTTCGAAGAGGTGTTCGCGCCTGTGGCAAGGTTGGAATCCATCCACCTGTTGCCGGCGATCGCGGCACATCACTCTTGGAAGGTCTACCATATGGACGTGAAGTCTGCTTTCCTCAAAAGAGAGTTGAAGGAGACCGTCTATGTCCGATAACCACCTGACTTCCTCGACAACAACCCCGACAAGGTATTGCGCCTGCAAAAGGCACTCTACGGGCTTCGGCAAGCACCATGAGCCTGAATCGCGAAGCTTGATAGTACCTTGCTATCGCTGAAGTTCAAGCGTTGTGCCTCTGAGCATGACATGTAACGCGCGACCACGACGAGCAGCAGTTGGTCGTTGGAGTGTAGGTCGACGACCTCATAATCACCGGAGGCGACATGAAAGTTTTTGGAAGATTCAAGAGGGAGATGTCAAAGACCTTCAAGATGAGTGATCTTGGCGAGCTCATCTACTACCTCGGCATCAAAGTGCAGTAGAGTATTGCCGGCATCACCATTTGTGAAGGTGTGTATGCGAAGAAGCTGCTGGACATAGCTGGGCTAGCAGAGAGTAACCTTACAAGGACGCTAATGGAGGCCCGACTCCAGCTAAGAAGGCCGACACTACGCCGGTAGTCGACGCCACCAATTACCGCAGCATCGTCGGGAGTCTGCGCTATCTAGTAAATACACGTCCTGACCTCGCCTATTCTATTGTATAAGTGAGTAGGTTTATGGAAGCACCTAGGGAGAAGCATCTTGTCGCTGTCAAGCGCATCCTGCACTATGTGGCCGGAACTAGAGGCTGGGGTGTGAGATACTATGCAGGGAGAGGAAAGAAGAAACTTGAGCTGGTTGGCTATAGTGATAGTGACATGGCCGATGACGTTGATGATTGTAAGAGCACCAACAAGTTGATTTACGTCCTCTCAGGCGGCGCGATGTGCTGGCAATCAACTAAACAGAAGGTAGTTTCTCTTTCTTCTTGAGAAGTAGAGTACATCGCCGCTTCGACAGTGGCCACACAAGGGGTCTAGCTTGCGCGCTGATGAAGGAGCTGATCGGAAGAGAAGGAGATCCACCAATGCTTTACGTGAACAACAAAGCTACGATCTCCCTGATCAAAAATCCAGTTTTGCACGACCGGAGCAAGCACATAAAGATCAGGTTCCATTACATCCGGGAGTGTGCAGATTGGAGGTTGATCAAGATTGACTTCATCCGTACAGGGGAACAACTTGTAGACATCTTCATCAAGTCTCTGACGCGGGTGAAATTTGAGGAACTTCGCTCGAAGATTGGAGTTCAAACAAAAAGGTTGTTGTTTTTCGATAATCGGGCAGGGAAATCCTTTTCTTTTCGGTGAGAGGAAATCGTTGGTGGGAAGTTGTTGGAAGAAAATAAAACGCGTAAAATAACAGAGAGAGAGAGAGAGAGAGAATTGCTGAAATTTTGACTGTGCTTAAAATGAGGTGATTTTTTCCTATTAATAGATTCACCTATTTAAACAATTAACTATCCTAAAAATGCTGGAGACTGGTCAACTAAATCTGTGCCATTTGTTTTGAAATGGCCGCCTACAAAATTGGTAATCCATTCGACGTGTTTGTCAAATGGTCAAAGGAAAATATTTAATAAACTAATTAAATGTGTAAACCTAAATAAGGAAACCAACAGGCTTTTATCTAACATTCTCCTCCTAAAACTTGTGGTCAAACTAATTAAAACGTGTAAACCTAAATAACCCGAGCTCTTGTTCGAGCTCCACCTCCGGTACCTCTTGTTCGAGCTGGCGCACCTGCCAGTCCAGGTGGTTCACCTCTTCCTAGTAGGTCTTCCATCTTCCGGTACCTGGCCAAAAGGCTGACTGGTTGCTCTATCTCCAACTCTAGGATGTAAATGCGTTTTGCCGTACACCAAACTTGCGTGAGCAGCCGTCGTCGATCATCACGGATCCTAAGTAGCCCGCGCTTGATGAAAATGTGGCAACTAGCCTTATCGAGTTGACCCAGGCTCACAATATTAGCCTTGAGCCTCGNTGTTGCCGGCGATCGTGGCACATCACTCTTGGGAGGTCTACCATATGGACGTGAAGTCTGCTTTCCTCGAAAGAGAGCTGAAGGAGACCGTCTATGTCCGATAACCACCTGACTTCCTCGACAACAACAACCCCGACAAGGTATTGCGCCTGCAAAAGGCGCTCTACGGGCTTCGGCAAGCACCACGAGCCTGAAATGCGAAGCTTGATAGTACCCTGCTATCGCTGAAGTTCAAGCATTGTGCCTCTGAGCATGACATGTACACGCGCGACCACGGCGAGCAACAGTTGGTCGTTGGAGTGTAGGTCGTGACCTCATAATCACCGGAGGCGACATGAAAGTTTTTGGAAGATTCAAGAGGGAGATGTCAAAGACCTTCAAGATGAGTGATCTTGGCGCGCTCATCGACTACCTCGGCATCAAAGTGCAGTAGAGTATTGCCGGCACCACCATTTGTGAAGGTGTGTACGCGAAGAAGTTGCTGGACACAGCTGGGCTAGCAGAGAGTAACCTTACAAGGACGCTAATGGAGGCCCAACTCCAGCTAAGAGGGCCGACACTACGCCGGTAGTCGACGCCACCAATTACCGTAGCATCATCGGGAGTCTACGCTATTTGATAAATACACGCCCTGACCTCGCCTATTCTGTTGTATACGTGAGTAGGTTTA
>NW_019647005.1:0-612 GCF_002806865.2 Cucurbita pepo subsp. pepo
TTTTTTTTTGTTAGTAGCTCTTCTTGAATCTGATACTTCTCTTCATCTTCTTCTCCAATTTTTGTTTAACTATAAATACCCACAAAACTCCAAAGCTTTAACCATCTCTTCTTCTCCAATTTTTTAAAAATTTTCAATCTTTGTAATGGCAAATCTTCCTCGTTTTGGTCGAACATGGAACCGTTTCTCTTCCCTGCCCCGCCCTGGCACGGCCCCACGGCTTGATGTTCCGCCGCCGGCTGCCGCGTCGGAGCCGGAAGTTTATCCACCGCCTCCGCGCACTGCCAATGTTCTTCAAACTTCTCCTATTAAAGAAAGGTCTCCTCGAATCCCATCTCCGGTTAGGAAATATCCCTCGCCTCCTACTTCTCCCAAATATAGGGCGGCTGCCCCCAGCACTTCGCCCCGCAAGCCACTATCTCCTCCTCCGACGTATAACCGTTACGACGGAGAACGGCGGACCAGTGCTTTAGCTTCTCCTAAAACGTTCAAAACTACCTATACCTCTCCGCCACGATCACCGGCGAAACATAAATATTCCACCTCCACTCTCCAAGCACCACTCTCTCCTCTGGCTCTGCCTAGCTTGGAGAAGAGACATGAACCTGAGCC
>NW_019647005.1:1486-4371 GCF_002806865.2 Cucurbita pepo subsp. pepo
TATATATATATATATATATGTATGTATGTATGTATATGCATATAAAAAATGTAAGAGTCTAGTTCTTTTCGATCTTACAATCCACCTTCTTTGTGATCTAGTGTTCTCGCTAACATTCGTTCACTTTTTTAATTGACGTGGGACCCTCCCAATCTATCCCCTTCCATGCTCAACATTCTTTCTGGCACACTGTCTCGTGTCTACCCCCTTCCAATCGATGTGGGACTCCTCCCAATCCACCCCCTTTCAATCTCCCGTGTTTTGCTGGCACATTGCCTTATGTCCAACCCCTTTGGAGTTTAGGGTCCTCGTTGGTACATCACCAAGAGTGTTTTGTTCTCCTACCCAACCGATGTCGGATCTCACAATCCATTCTCTTTCGGGGCCTAGCATCCTCGTTGTCACTCGTTTCCTTCTCTAATCGATGTGGGACCCTCCTAATCCACTCTCTTCAAGGCCCAGCATCCTTGCTAGCACTCATTCCCTTCTCTAATCGATGTGGGACCATCTCAATCCACCCTCCTCAGGGCCCAGCATCCTCGCTGGCACTCGTTCCCTTCTCTAATCAATGTGAGACTCTCTCAATCCACTCCCTACGGGACCTGGTGTCTTTGCTGGCACACCGCCTCGTGTCGACCCCCCTTTAGGATTCAGCCTCCTCGCTAGCACATAGCTCGGTATCTGTCTCTGATACCAACTGCAACAGTTCAAACCCATCGCTAGCAGATACTGTCCTCTTTGAACTTTTTATTTCAAGTTTTCCCTCAAAGTTTTTAAAACGTGTCTACTAACAGAGGTTTCCACACCCTTATAAACAATGTTTTATTCTCCTTCCTAACAGATGCAGGATCTCAAAAAAAAAAAAAAAAAAACGTCTTAGTGTTATGATGTTATATTCTTAAACAGGTCCAGCAGAAATCGGTGCTTTACCAGAAGACGACTAGCGAGAAGCCTGCGAAAACCGACCACCGAGCATCGGAGTACAGCTCAGGCAAACCCCAGCAGAAGCAAACGCATCAGCAGCAAAGTGATGTTATAAACATCAAAGGAGAGAACGTAGGCGCCGTCATGCACATCACTCAATCATCTGATGCCACAGAAACCCACAAGAAAAAGCCAACCGTAAGCTACAGCAGCGAAAACGAGAAAGATTCAAACAAATCAAGCTCCAACATGCCTGGAAAATCGTTCATGAACAGCAATTTTCAAGGTGTCAACAACTCCATTCTCTACAATTCGTCTTTGAGCCACCGTGATCCAGGCCTGCACCTTGCTTTCACCAAGAAGCCCACCCATGCCGATTCTGTTCATGATTCCAGGCACTGAATGGACCAACCTCATCATTACCACTCTCTTATTTGGTGTCATATGCTAAAATAATTATCAAATAAAGCAACAATATTATAATAATTAAAGCATTTTATATTCATATTCACCATTCATATGGGATGTATTTTCAAATGGTTTTAACCATTTGGAAAAAGAAGAAAAAAAAAAAAAGAGTGATTAATAATAAAACCTATTTTCAGATTATTCTATCCATTCAAACCATTATTACATTAAATGTTTTTTTTTATTAGTTTCCTAACCTCTATAACTCCCTCAAACACGTGGGAGTAGAATCTCCGCGTGTTAGACGTTCGGCCCTTGTTTGCTTGTTTTTCCGTCCCGAATTCAATACTAACCCTATTATTATTATTATGTGAATTAAGATCTGTCAAGAAAATTTCAGAAGTTTTAGAATCCTCTCCGGCAAATAATTCGAGCTCAGGAAGGCATGCAACAACCAAGCCATTTGGATTCCCACGAGCAGTACTTGTAGGAACTACTTGGAATAAGCATGCATGCTGTCAAATTGATATACCTAGCTAGCGTGCCGAACCTAGTATATTAGTATGAAAGCTATGGAAATGAATTCTTTAAGGAAATCAATGGAATCTAGATATGAACGATTATGAAATCTGTTTAGATTGAGATTGTGATAATGTTTGTATGCATGAGGAGGAAGGAAATTTTGTGCAATCTGCTCTAGGGGTGAAGATGAACATTATCTTCCTGTTGAACATGTTTGTTAATATTGCATGAACTGCTGCGTGTTAACTCCAGTGCATGATTGATTGTGTTATCTTTCTTGTTGAATATGAAGAAACTACGAGCTTAAAGTAGGGTGCTTGAGATTAAGCAGGCTGGACAAAACTCTAGAATGGGATACCTCTAGAATACCGTGCATTTAGGCCCGCGAAACGATTACCAGCGGACCCAGACCCTAGTATGCCAGACCACAATAGGTTTGTGAGATCTTGCGCGATAATTCTAGAGATGAATGAATCCAAGTCTAAGCCATCAAGATCTACCTTAGAAAGAACTAGTAGGACACCACGGTATCTATAGCAGTGTGGATAGTTTCGCCAGAACCTCCACTTCCCTCTCTGCTCTAATACTGTACCGTCGAGACAGAACCTTGATACTGAGATCATTGAGTTAGGCAGAGCCAGATATGTGACCTGTGTCCCAACTTAGTGGTGATAGCTAAGGGGTCTTCTGAAGAATACACCTTGGATGTAGAAATCTGTCCCTAAGCGGGGGAGCGTGGAACCACGTAGGGTGACTTAATAGTTTACCAACAAACAGGGGATCGCAACCCTCGATTTTAGTGGAAGTATGGTTCCGTGGAAGGGTTGTCAGCTAACCTTCACGGATGATATTCAAACAGAGAGTTACTTATTCAAATCCATCATACTATCTCCTCAATTTTACTTGTGAGGTCGCGCATCACCTTAGGGCACTAATCAACCACTGTACAAGATGGGCAAACTTCCTAAGTTGGAGAAAAGAGAGTTGCAGTTTAGTTCACACTCCCTAGAACCCCGAGACAAGGTCGTGGA
>NW_019647005.1:10324-12426 GCF_002806865.2 Cucurbita pepo subsp. pepo
AAACTATTAAAGGTATTCCAAAAGTTGTAACATTCATACTTAATGACCATAATTAGTCATTAGGTAAATCTAACCTAAAGTAAATAAAATGTCTTAAAATACAATAACTCTAAATTACTCTAAATTGTAACCCACCCAAAATTTGTAACAATCGAACTTCATTCTTCTTCAATGTGGCATGAATTGAAATATCTTTTGATAATTTTGACAACCTTTTCTTCACATCTTCATTGAAGTATATTGTATGATTGATGTCTTTTGGTTCATATCAGTTCTGTTCGTTATACTCGGTGTCACTCTGGTGATCAGTGGACGACAATATTGAAGAGAAGACATTGAAGAGAAGGATCAAAGGCTTTTCTTTTCTTTTTCCCTTTGGTTGGTAGGGATAGAATTAGCTTTTTTTGTGTACAATCATAGAAAATGCATTCCAAAGTTGAGGAGTCAACCAAAATGATGCAAAAATGGTGGGGTTTAGGGTTTTGCAAAGCAAACTAGGTAAACAACTTTTTTTTTCATTTATCTTTTGTTGTTCTATTTATATTTACCAATTTCTTTTGACTTTATGGGCCCTTTAGAATCGTAACGTCTCATGTCCAAGATTTGAAATTTGAATTCAGTATTCAACGGTCTCAACATTATCCAGTTATTTTACTTACTACTCTTTTAACCGTGTAGACTATTTCCACAGACTAACAAAGGTTCTTTTAGCATTCCTTATAAAGACATGCAAACCTCCCCTTTATAGACGCACTTTAAAATCGTAAGGTTGATGGCGATATGTAACGGATCAAAGCCAACAATATCTGCTATCGGTGGGTTTGAGATGTTAGAGAATACCATCCTCATAAACCAACACAGATCCTTTTAGCATGTTTTTTCCTCACTCACGTGATTCTTAAGATTGTTCTTTTTTTTTAATGTGGTCTTGATTCATTCATGGAAGTCTCAAAATTTTGTATGGGTAAACAGTAGAGGGAGAGGGCCACTTCCTAGTGTTTCATGGCTATATATATATACCTCATTCACACCACTTTTGATACCCATTCTAACTTGGTTTGACTTCACCTCTCTCACAGCTATGTTCAACTGGGTTCACTCCAACTTCCACTACACCCCTCTTAAAGGTTTGATTTTCCTTTTTTCATACTATTTTTCATAGTATTAGAACCCAAACTAAACTTGAATCACGGTTGAATCATATTGTCGTCTATCTAAGTTAGATTGTAAGTTTAGTAGTTACACTTTTAAATTGTGTTAAATAGATGTAATGTATCCAATGAATCCAGCCAAATAATATAACTTGACTAGGAGTGTTCGTAGGTTGAGTTAGGTCAGTAAGGACATTTTTTAGATCCAACCTAATGAATTGAATTGTAAAATTTTCAACCAAAACTAACCTTGTTAAATAACGAACCCAATTCAACTTAACCTAAAAAAATTGAATTGGGTTGGTTCGGGTTGTTCAAAATAAAAAATAAATTTAGTTTTAGAATAGAAATAAGTTCCTAACTCAATTCAATTCAAATAGTACCGGTTGCGTTGAGTTGATCGAATTTTTCGGGTTATCAAATTTTTGAACACCCCTAAACCCGACTCAATCTAACTCGTGTAATACATTCCTATTACAACAATGAATTTTTCTGTAAATTGTTAGCTTGGAGAAAGAAAAGTGAATCTATCAAAAAGGAGGCCAAAAGGCAAGGATTAGCAAAGCAAGTGGATGAGATGGTTGATATTCTTGATGATTGGAGGATCAATGGCCGTCGTCTTACCATTTTCTTCATGGGCTTTGACAAATCATCAAAATCCAGAAATTATAAACCCCAATATTTCAATTTGAAGGAGGGAAAGACAGATAAAATTGATGACGATGACGACGACGACGATAATGACGGCTTGAGCCCGTTAATGGCGACGACATTCCCCAACAACTTTGACGACAATGGTGAGTTTTGTACTGAATTCGACAAGTCCCGTGTTGTCGTGGCCATCGAGCGGTATGTTGCTCAAAGACTCCGCCGGAGAGTGACGTTGGCGGATCTGCTCATGGCGGATGCCGATGGGAAGCCGAAGCTGGATTTGAAGGAGAATTTGCCGGA
>NW_019647006.1:0-2320 GCF_002806865.2 Cucurbita pepo subsp. pepo
CAAAGACGTCCTCGTGAGATTCAGCCCTTCGAGTTAGCCACAAGGTAAAAAAACAGCTACAACAGGCTCTCTCTCTCTCTCTCTCGAATAATTGTAGGGTTGTTCGGAAATTTCTTTGCCAATGCGATTAGCCCATCTTCTTCTCTTTGAAACAAGAATATTTCTACTGATCGAGGAAAGATTAATTGATTCGGATTGTTGTCTATCTCTGAAACGTTCATACTAAATTATATATTTTGACTAGCTATATCGAACCTTAAATGCGACCAAACTTGTTTGGTTTTACCACTTAGATTAGTTGATTACACCTAGATAATAATAAACGGACGAAAATGTCAAAAGTTATTATTATTATTTATTTATTTATTTTGAAAAAAAAAACATTATCGAAGAAAGTTAATGTAAAAAGAGACATAATTTCACATTCAACCCCTTTTGTACAAGTCATACATAATGACATGTTTGGAAGTTATCCCAAATGATAAACAAATCCCATCATCAAATTAATCAAAAGCTTCTAAATGTCAAACCCACCTTTTTCTTCACCCTATAAAAACACCCACTTTCTTGCCATTTTTGACATTCCCAACTTTAGCTTCTTCGTCGTCGTCTTCTCTTCCATCCCGTTAACTCATCTCGTGATGTCGAGAGCGTCGATGCTCGACGAGAACGGCTTAAAGAAGGGACCTTGGACGCCTGAGGAAGATCGAATATTAGTGGATTATATTGAAAAACACGGCCATGGGAGCTGGAGAGCTCTTCCAAATCTTGCTGGTTTGAATAGGTGTGGCAAGAGCTGTAGATTAAGATGGACGAACTATCTTAGACCTGATATCAAAAGAGGAAACTTTTCTGATCAAGAAAAGCAAATTATCATCAGCCTTCATGCATCTCTAGGAAACAAGTAAGTTTTTGGTTTGTGATTATAGAAAATTATTGACAATAACACTAAAAGGAGTGTAAATTCTTGCAATCAGATGGTCGATAATAGCTAGTCATCTTCCGGGACGAACGGATAACGAAATTAAGAATTTTTGGAACACTCACTTGAAGAAGAAGCTTCTCCAAATGGGTATCGATCCCGTCACCCACATGCCAACGCCGTTCGATCATCATACGAACACTTTCTCAAATCTTCATCACTTGCTTTCTCTTTCCACAGCTCCATGGGACAGTTCATCAAGGCTACACACACAAGCCACTCAACTAGCAAAAGCTCACCTCCTCCAAAATGTATTACAAATTCTAAGCTCTCCTTCTTCTCTAGCCATTTCAAATAACCTCTTCAACACACAACAAATCACAGACCTCCTAACTTATAATCACCCCATTGGATCTTCTTTTCAAACCTTCCCAAGTAACATACAACCCCTACAAGAACCACTATCATGTGACGACTACGCGACAACCACTCCTACGTTAGCGTTGGAAAACGATTGCAATCGAGCGGAGTCTTTTTACGACATGAGTCAATGCCCACACTCACTTCCCGACTTGATTCCAGCTTCTCCCGAATGCTCGAAAATACCAACCGCCATAGAAAATAACTGGGTAGATATCATGGATGACGAAACTTCCAATTCTTACTGGAAACATGCGATAAAGTAAGTGAATACGAATAAAAATCACTCGTTTCATAAGTACTTTAAATTATATCAAAATTACACGATTTTTTTTTTTCTTTGAACAGCCAAACTCCTCCGCCGCCATGGTCGGTCTCGTAGAGGTTCAGTAGAGGATGTCATTTCTTAACAACTCGTGGTGATATGTGAAGGGTTTTACATTTTCTTTGTACATAAATCGATGTATGATTCTTATATAAATAAGACAGGATCGAGACGGATTTGATGTAATTTATTCAGCAACTTCACCTCCTTTACTACTAGATTTTCTAATTAATTAAGCTACTATTGGACAATTAAAATCATAATCAAAGTTTAAAATTAAGAAAAATGAGTTAAAGTCTTAATGTTTTCTAGAAGGAGAAAGAAAATAAATATATTAAACAAATTCTTTACTTTATTTTAAGATATAATTGATTCATTTGACTTATGTGTGTGGATATTAATAGATTTTGTGTTCAAACTAGCAAAATTTCAAAGGAAAAAACTTTTAATTATATCATTTAAAACCCTAAAATAATAATAATAATTGTATCATAACCCGAAAGTTTCTTAAATTATTCAATTTAAACTCTCGTGATTCAGTTGGGTTGAGTTATCGTATAGTTCTTTTCTAAAATTATTTAAAAGATTCTACTTATCCACCGTGCATGTTACATTAATAATTAAAATTTCATAAAATTTAAATATCAAACATT
>NW_019647006.1:2901-12405 GCF_002806865.2 Cucurbita pepo subsp. pepo
CAAAGCTTCACTTTCGGCTTCCATTATTTTAATAAGAACAAAATGGCTATCCAATTGAAGTGTAATAACATAACTTAATTTGACCCATTTAATCAAATGGTATTTTGTAATAATGTCGTAGACATATTTGGAATTAAAAGTCCTACTTTACTTACTACAAAACCATATCTAGTTCATTAGTTGTTGCGACTTAGAAAAAAAAGACCCGGTGACTCGGCTTCTAGAAGAAGACCATATAACGTGTTGGACTTTCGAGTAGGTGCAAACCCGTGTCAAATTTCCCTACCGTACCTCCTAAATTGAAAAAAAATTACGACGCGATGATAAGATGAAAGTTGCTCCGTACTACTTTAATTCATTGTCAACTCTATATCGGTTATAGCTATATGTGTCTACGTGAAATGAGTAAATAGACCTATTAAAAAGAGCGTTTTAGGGTTTCGTGTTCTAATGGTCTGTTTCTTTCTGTGTAGGATTTGTTTGTTTTGAGGACTTCCGAAATAAAGTAATTGTCGATGTATAATGGCGTTTGATTAAGAATAATAATGATGTAATTTCATTTGACAAAAAAGTCAAGAGTCGTTGTTAACTATTAGGTAAGACTATTTGCGTCCTTTGATTAATATTATTGTTGATTCAACCAACAGCAAATTTGTCTATTAAGGCAAGTGGGATCTTTTTAGATAACTTCTTTGCTTCTCGGTCTCTAGAACATCGAAAGGGAATCCTTTGTACGGAAGTTTCTTTTCAAATCTAAATGTATATCGATTATTTTGTAGGCTACGACAATGATCTAATTATATATCTTCGAGCTTAAAGTCATTCTTCTTTAATCTAAACTCACTGTTAGTAGATATTGTCTTTTTTGGGTTTCTCGGGTTTCCCTTTTGGACTTCCTCTCAAGGGTTTTAAAACGTGTCTGATAGGGAGCGGTTTTCACACCCTTATCAAGAATGTTTTGTTTCCCTCTCCAACTGATGTGGGATCTCACAGTTCACCCTTCTTTGGGGCTCAGCGTCCTCATTGGCACTCATTCCTCTCTTCAATCGATATGAGATCTCACAATCCATCTCCCTTTGGAGCCCAGCATCCTCGCTGACAAACCGCCCGGAGTCCACCCCCTTCGAGGCTCAACATCCTCGTTGGCACACCATTCGATGTCTAGCTCTAATACCATTTGTAAAAACCCAAACCCACCACTAACAGATATTGTCCTCTTTGGGCTTTCCCTTTCATGCTTTCCGCTTTCCTCAGTGTTTTTAAAATGCGTCTATTAGGGAGAGGTTTCCATTCCTAATGTTTTGTTCTCTCTCCAACCGATGTGAGATCTCACAATTCCTTTAATACTCCGTTTATTTAATGAGGAAAGAAAACAAGTTACTCATTTCATTCTGAAGTAACGTAAGATGCTCAGACATCCTAAGATGTCTTCATAGGTCTTAAAGATTCTCAGTTTGAAGACATGTTTTTTTTAATGTTTTGGCTTTCCCTTTTCTTCAAAGGTACAAGTTTTAACGTAACTTAATATTCTCGGTTATCCTTACAAATTTTCCTTTAAAATAACCATAGTTATCTAAACATATTACACATCTATACTTTCGAGCATTCACGGTTTGGTCTAATATCATTAACTATTTTTGTATTCGCTCTCACGAGCCAATAGATTCCACGAAACCACCCTAAAGAATAAAGACTCTCCTAGTCTATCAGTTTTCGTTTCAATCGAAACCACATAGACCACGTTATGCTAAAACTCAGACACGTTTTACCCAACATCGAAAGATTTCATCACATGACTAAGCTAAAAAGACTCGTTTTTTCTTATTCATACATATATTACCAAGTTTGGAGAACATCTTAAGGCATCTTTCCAATATACTCACTTGTTTAGGACAAGGAACAAGCTCGTAGACATTATTGGTATGGTATTTTTCTATTTGGACATAATTTTAAAGAGTTGATGATTCCATGTTTGAATGATGTGATATATTGATTGATTGGCAAGCATATTAAGCTTGTTTAACAAAAGGAGTTCATGAATTTAATGAGTAGGTATCTTGTTGACCTTTAAATATAACTAACCCACCTACTTTGCCATCTTGTTTTGGTTGTAATGTATGATGTTGGTATCAATGTAAGCCATTTTTGTTTTATATTGACGATGTCGATTCTTCGTGTTTAATTTATATAAGGACTACGTGTCCAGCGTTTGCTACTTAAGAAAGACGTAACATGGTACTTTTTGTTTTCGTTTGTAGTTGCATCTGTACTTTTTCGATTGGAAGTGTGACCAAATTGGTAGGAAAGAACAGTATTACCATCGTAGTGAAGTTTTTCGTTTTGAGTAAAATGGCAATTTATGCTCGAAATGAACAATATCACATCATAAAAATTATGAAAAAGACGGATTATAATCATTTCTGAAACCTAGCAGAAACAATAAAATTCTCGTTGATATAGTTAGGAGTAGCTTTGTATCGCTTATCACTTGATCGTTCGTTTAGCTCGAAAGAGGGCTGTGTCTCCTCCCTATCACATTATTACTTCATCGTTCGTTCGTCTGGTTCATATGGGATACATCTCTTCCCTTTAACATTGTCCCTTCATTGTTTTGTTCATACGCAATTCATCTCTTTCGTTTAAGATTGTCAATTCATCGTTTGGTTCATATCGAATGTGTCTCTTCCTTTTAACATTGACAGCATTGTGAGACACATCTCTTTCCTTTAACATTGTCACTTCATCGTTTGGTTCATATGAGACATGTTTCTTATTGTTGGCATCGTCACTTCATCGTTTGGTTCATATGGGACATGTCTCTCTTCTTTAACATTGTTACTTTATCGTTCGGCTCATATGAATGGTTCCGACACGGCAAAAGTCAACCTTAATTTCCTATGAAACATGTTTTTTTTTTCTTTTTTACTGCAATGTTCACCCTTCCAGAATTCATCCAAACTCACCAATAGACTTCCCTCCAACATAAAAAGAAAGAACAGCATCAGTTTCTAACACCAATCAGAATCAAATGTTCACTACAACTTTCAAGAATCAATGGATATTGTAAGCATTAAAGTCAGCTTCCCTAGATTTGGACTAGAAGTAATCAATGAAATAATAAAGATCATAGAACTCTAAGTTAAGCAGAGATTTCAAGTAATTTTCCACAACCAAACAATTATGCAGTCATTTCTGGAAATTTAATGTTCTTGTACGTATGAATAAGGTGAAGGGAATTTGTCAAACTTACATTGAGCGGTATCTGATCTCATTGCTACCTCGTTCTCTCCTTGCTGATCTGCCATGAGGATTGGAAACCATGCAACTATGCTTTATTTAGCTATCTTTTCTTGTAAATGATTTCTTTCTGCTAGAATGGGAAGATGATGATGGGTACTAATCTGCATGTTTCTTGTATATTTACTTGAACAATGTATAAATATGAAGTACTGAAGATACGACAACTGTGTGCTTGATCATTTCATTAATGGAAGACAAGAAATAAACAAAACTGAGAGCAAAATCTAGACAGTACATAATGAATCGCGCAAACAGCAAGATGAATCAGTTATTTCTCTTATTTGATTTAGATGCACTCCAAGAGAGAGATTTCCGGTGTCCACCTCGGTTGGAGAGGAGAAAGAATTGTTCTTTATAAAGGTGTTGAAACCTCACCTTAGCAGACGCGTTTTAAAAACCTTTGAGAGGAAGCTTGAAAGGGAAAGCCTAAAGGAGACGATATCTACTACCAACGGGCGATATGCCAGCGAGGAGGCTGAGTCCTGAAGGGGGATGGACACAAAGCGGTGTGCCAACAAGGACGTTGGACCCCGAAGGAGATTGGATTGTGAGATCCAACATCGGTTGGGGAGGAGAACGAATCATTCTTTATAAGGGTGTGGAAACCTCTCCCTACGAGGCGTTTTAAAAACCTTGAGGGAAAACCCGAAAGGAAAAGTTCAAAGAAGACAATATCTGCTAGCGGTGTGCTTGNTTGAAAGGGAAAGCCTAAAGAAGACGATATCTGCTAGCAATGGGTTTGGGCTATTACAAATGGTATCAAAGCCAGACAACGGGCAATATGCTAGCAAGGAGGGTGAGTCCCAAAGGGGGATGGACACAAGGCCGTGTGTCAACAAGGACGTTGGGCCCCTAAGGAGAGTGGACTGTGAGATCCAACATCGGTTGAGGAGGAGAACGAATCATTCTTTATAAGGGTGTGGAAACCTCTCCCTACGATGCGTTTTAAAAACCTTGAGGGGAAACCCGAAAGGAAAAGTCCAAAGTGGACAATATCGGCTAGCGGTGGGCTTGGGCTGTTACAAATGGTATCAGAGCCAGACATCAGGCGATGTATCAGCGAGGAGGCTAAACCCCAAAAGGGGATAGACACAAGACAGTGTGCCAGCAAGGACGCTGGGCCCCGAAGGGGGTGGATTGGGGAGTCCAACATCGATTGGAGAAGGGAACGAGTTCCAACAAGGACACTGGGCCCCGAAGGGGTGTGGATTGTGAGAACTCACATCAGATGGGGAGGAGAACGAATCATTCTTTATAAGGGTGTAGAAACCTCTCCCTAGCATACGCATTTCAAAAACCTTGAAGGAAAACCCGAAAGAAAAAGCTCAAAGCGAACAATATCTGCTAGCACCCACTTGAATTTAATAGTATGGTCTGAAAGAGAAACTCCCGGATCAAGGGTATGTTCTCGGGTGGCCTAAAAAGCTTTGTTCTCTCAATATCATCATCGTTCGGGATCAAGATACAAGTGCTTTTTGCAGTTAAGGTGCTTTGTGGGAAGTATATGTAAAACTTCTAAAGCAAGAAAAGATCTGAACAAAACCAAGAAAAAAAACAAGTTCCTATAATGGTACAGCCACAGCTTACAGTTACATGATTCACAAGAACAATTCAGAGCTAACACATTAATGAAGTATATCTAATATGAGCAAAAATCCCTTTCAGAACTTTAAATGGAAGTTGCAGTTCAAGTCACAGTTCCTAATTTACACAATAAAACTTACTCAAAAGGGAACAGAGGAATTACTTCACCACGCAAATGCAAAACAAGTTCATATTCATTCGAGTAAAAACCAACAAGCCGAGTCGAAAACCATGAAAAACAGCTTCCACCACACTACGATACGCACAACGAATCATCACAGAAAAATTCAAACAATGAACACGAACATGAAAAGATATTAAAGGAACAAAGTCATATTAAGTTCATATTCATTAGTGTTTGCAGGAATCCTAAGATATAAACCAATACAAAAGATCCATAATCAAACACCAAGTATAGCCTACTACTTACCCTAATAGCTTCATATTTATAACTTGTATTACACCCTCTAAAAGGCTCTACAACAGAGGCATACCAATTATTTTGTAACATCCCAGCTGATTGATAGCCTCTCACTTTCAACAGAACACTACCTCGTTTTCATTTACATAGGAAGAACTAAAGGCTCCACCACCACCACTCCGTTTATGAACAACATCCAACAAAAATTTGGTCAAGAAAGGCTCATAGTTAGGCATTTTGGCATACCCAGGTAAGTAATTAATATCAATCACAAGGTACCTATTCAGATCATTACTATCCCTAATCAGATCAAAGTTAAAAAGCCTAAGCCCTGTTGCTTCCCTTAACCCAGCAGCCACATGCATCACAAAATCCAAAGATGGCATTTCAACATTACCCTCGGTGTTGTCCACTGGAGTTCCTGAATTCGAAATCTTCGAAAAGCTCGAAACCGCCTCCAATTTTTCGAGATCCTCCGGCGAAATATCCGGCAGCGATTTCCTCGTTACGCAAACCACGCACTCCCCCACTACATAAACCTTGAACACAACACCGCCATGATTAACAAATTCCTGCAACACAATCGGGGGGTTTAATCCCTTCAATCCGCTATCATTAGACACCAAACACAATTGATGAGACCTCTCAGAGCCATTGGACTCCAAGGGCTTAGCAATCACAGGGAATTTAAGCCCCAAATCGGTAAACGCGTGTAACCCATTTTTGACCAGGACATCCAAATCATTCACCACGACTTGCTTGGGAGTATCAATCCGCTCATACCCTTCTGGGAGTTTCACCTGATTCACAACTTGGAGCATGGAATCGCGATTGAGGAGGCGGGAGATTAGCTCTGGTGGGTCGACGATGACAACATCAGGGAACTGGGAAGTGAAATCGCGCAGTTGCTGAATCCATGAGGGGTCGTAGAGCTTGTGGATGATGCAGTGGAAGGGGGATTGGTGAATGAGAGGGATAAGAGGGTCGATTCGAACAAGGTCGATGCCATGGAGTTTGGCGTAGTCGAGGAGAGAAGGGAGGATGAAGGAACGCTCCTTTTTGGGGGAAAAGGCGTAGCCGACTCGAAAGCGAGGGGAAGACATGGAGGGATGGATGAATGGGGTAAAGGGTATTGCGGAAATTGAGAAATGGAGGAGAAATTTAAGTGAAAGTGGTTGGAGAAGTGGAATTTTGGGTTGCAGAGGAGGAAGAGGGAAGACAAGCGTCTGGCGGTGGCAGTCTTAGTAGTGAAACCTAAGTCAGTAATTTATTACCGTTCTATTTAAACGAGTATTTTTTAAATGGGATACTAATTAATAAATAATTAATTAATTAATTAAGTTTAAAGGTGTTTTTGAAATTAAAAAAATAATAATAATAATAAAATTATTATATTTTTCGAATAATTTTTAAAATTAATGGGTACTTTTGAAATTCTATTAAAAGTTTATGAATATTGGCCGATCCAAATATATATCCGATCTTGAGTTTAAAGCTCTGGTACCAAATTATTAGATAAGGAATCACTACAAGGAGAATAAGATTCATATTAGATTGAATATCTCAAGACAAGAACATTGTTTGAGATTCGAATCACTCCACAAGCAAGATCGATCATGTCTAGCTTGAATGATTCTTATTGATCAAATATCTCAAGAACACTTGTTTGAGATTCGAATCACTCCACAAAGGGAATAAGATTCAGATTACCTTGTGGATCGAATATCTTAAGGCAGAACATTGTTTGAGATTTAAATCACTCCACAAGCAAGATCGATCATGTCTAACTTGAATGATTCTTGTTGATCAAATATCTCAAGAACACTTGTTTGAGATTCGAATCACTCCATAAGCAAGATTGATCATGTCGAACTTGAATGATTCTACATGCAACCTAAACTACATAGAATTGCAAACAAACTTAGTCATTAGCTCAAGAAAGCATAAACGCTTTATATAACCTCAAAATAATACTATTAGAGACATTTCAAGAGTTAACGTTCATATTTAATGGTCATAATTAAACATTATGTAATTGTAACCGAATGTAAATAAAAAATACTAAAATACGTTAATGAAATACAATAACTCTAAATTCCACCAAAAAATTTATAACATGAAACTTCATTCTTCATGGATGTGGCATGAATTGAAATATCTTTTGATAATTTCAATAATATTTTCATGCAATGTTTTCAAAAATTGAAAAGATATTTTTTATATAAAATTGAAAATTTAATAGTATTTTTATTAATTTAGTTGAATATGCAACTTTTTGTAGGATGGAAAGTTTAAAAAGCTTCCCAAAAAATGGTGAAAATTAGTAGTAGGGTCATGTCCAAAGCTTAGTTCATACGCGTTCGAGGTCTAATGAGCTAGACGTGTACCTACCCATTGAAGTTGACACAACGAATAGGACACGATTTCATAAAGATTCGGTAAGATGTTATATAGTCGACTCCTAAGAAGTCGACCAAATGTCATTTTGAATGAGGCCTTAAGCTAATATGTCAAATCCTAACAGAGGTCAATTGTGAGATCTCATATCGGTTGGAAAAGGGAACGAAACATTCTTTATAAGCGTGTGTGAAAACCACTCCCTAACATACCGTTTTAAAAACAAGGTACATCTCGAAAGAAAAAATCTAAAAATGACAACATCTACTAGCGGTGAGATTTAACTTTAACTGTTACATCAACCAAGGACGTTTTGATATCGATCGAGCCTTAGGCCATATGACCAACTAAGATCATTTGGATTTTATGGCCGACTCGTGCCTCAATGCCAATATAATTCAAGCTAGCAACTCTTCAAAACCATTTGGGACAATAAGGGCATGATTATTTAGAGCATAAATTAGAAAGTAATTCAAACCCGATACTATTTGTGTAATACCCTAAGGGTTAAGATGACTCAAGAAAGTTTAAAACGTCCCAGTAAGGTTCAAGAAAATCAAAGGAAAAGATTAAGAGACCCAAACAAAGACAAGGGGCGGAAGTAAATAATTTCAATATCATATAGAGAATGAATTTTAAAATACTTAAGTGAAAAATAACTAAAATACTACTCGGGTTACTGGTTGCCAAGATAGGGTTGTCCGAAACGAAATTAGAGTGCACCGTTTACATATGGCATTCATGAAGGCAATAAAATAAGACAAAATAAAAATATTTTAAAGGGTCAAATAATTCCCTAAACCAATAAACAAAACAAATATTGAACAACGCTTTGTAGGCGGTGGCGTTTGGGTCAGCCACTCGCGTGCACATGATTTAGATGGGAGACATCGTGTAACGCCCACATGGTTTAGATGGGAGAAGATCGTTAACAGCTTAAGTTCACCACTAGTAAATATTGTTTGCTTTGACTCGTTACGTATGGTTGTCAACCACACGGTTTTAAAATGCGTCTACTAGGGAGAGGTTTTCACACCTTTCCAATCACTTTGACCAGCTTCTACGCCTATCACGAACATCGAATCGTCACGTGACTAATAAAAAGCAAGCTAAGCTTCTCACGGCAGCCAAAAGGCCCTCTCATGGGCGAAGGATTCGCAACACGATGGAGAGCTTTTAGACCCTAACATTTTCAATGAGTTCCAAAGTGATCTTCATTCTCACCGCTGACTTCTTAAGCCGAAAGAAAGTCGGGCAAGAATCTCGNCAATCACTTTGACCAGCTTCTACGCCTATCACGAACATCAAATCATCACGTGACTAATAAAGCAAGCTAAGCTTCTCACGGTAGCCAAAAGGTCCTCTCATGGGCGAAGGATTCGCAACACGATGGAGAGCTTTTAGACCCTAACATTCTCAATGAGTTCCAAAGTGATCCTCATTCTCACCGCTGCCTTCTTAAGCCAAAAGAAAGTCGGGCAAGAATCTCGGTAGTATGAAGTGAAAGACGATACTATTTGTGTAATACCCTAAGGGTTAAGATGACTCATGAAAGTTTAAAACGTCCCAGTAAAGTTCAAGAAAACCAAAGGAAAAGGTTAAGAGACCCAAACACAGACAAGGGGCCGAAGTAAATAATTTCAATATCATATAGAGAATGAATTTTAAAATACTTAAGTGAAAAATAACTAAAATACTACTCGGGTTAATGGTTGCCAAGATATGGTTGTCCGAAACGAAATTAGAGTGCACCGTTTGCAAATGGCATTCATGAAGGCAATAAAATAAGACAAAATAAAAAT
>NW_019647007.1:0-12319 GCF_002806865.2 Cucurbita pepo subsp. pepo
GAATGAACTTTTAATATAAAGACATCTCAATCATACAGTAGGATCTAATGCTACATTAATGCTACATTAATGAAGATTCAAACTTCATTGTTACACATTTTGGGTTAAGGATAATCTAGAGTTGTGGTGTTTTATTAATGGATTTTAAGACCATTTATTTACTTTAAGGTTACATTTACATAGTGGTTAATTATGGTTATAGAGTANAATTTTAAGACCTTTTATTTACTTTAAGGTTACATTTACATAGTGGTTAATTATGGTCATAGAGTATGAAAGTTACGATTCTTGATATGTCTCATGGAAGGTCAAGGGTATTATTTTGAGGATAGAAAGCACAAACGCTCTTTTTACTACATTTTCCATGTAGTTTAGGCTGCATGCTTATTAAGTTTTACCTGATCTATCTTGCTTATGAAGTGATTCGAATCTCAAACAAATTTTCTTTTCTTGAGATATTTTATTAACAAGGTAATCTAGATCTTACTATCTCTTTAGGTGATTTCTTGTCGTTTTGGGGTTTTTGGATGTTTAGATCTAAATGTCTTATTCTTCGGTCAGTTTGTTAGATCAAATTTTCAAAAGTTATAGTCATTTGGGATGATTTGGCGGTTTTAGCATTTGTGATCTAGGGGATTGCATATCCATGAGGGTTCACGAGAGTTCTTAGATCCAATTAGTTAGTTCTTTCAATGCACATTTTATGTTTTACTGTGATTATTTGTCAGCATATCCATGCTGTATCGTACTCATGCTTGGTAAGAAGCTGAACTTTTATTGAAAAAAAAAATCAAAGAATACAATGGCGAAAGAAAAGAAAAGCCAAAAAAAAAAAAGAAAGAAAAAAAGAAAAATGGAAAATAGGAGTCTGACACTCACTACATAAAGGACTAAAGTTCAAATGAGCAAGACCAATGTTATAATTGCAAAACGGTCTAGTGATCGACACCCAAAAAGAAGAATTAGACCTCTCCAACTCCCTAACTTCCTCCCTGTATTATGCTCATGTCAAACTGTCTGCGCTGCAATTCTGAAGCTGTGACCACTGTTTTACATTTGGAATTCTGTATGATGGCTTACATAATAGTTTGTGCGCTGTGGTTACATCACAAGAGCAGTTTATTTCAGAGTAAACTTTAAAGCGACTATTAAATTTGCAGGTTTATTTTTAAAGCTTTGTTTCTATTTGCAGGTTTCTTGTTAAAGAGAAGTGCAAAAACTAATGGTTGGAGCAGGCGATGGTTTGTTTTGAATGAGAAGACTGGAAAGGTATGTAAAATTTTGTGAATGTTTACTGTAATGGTCAGTAGAAATGGGTGGTTCCTGTGAATGTTTACCATTTGTTGTTCATATATTTTTCAGCAGGTCCATTTAATGTAAATTCTACAGGTTTTAGCACTGGACATCACATCAGTATTAATGCTTTATTATTAATGTATAAATGAAGATATGATTTTAGAATGTAGGAACCTACAGTGTTGTAACACAAACAGCTGATGTGTTCAAGGTAGTTGGAGCTTATACTTGAAGCCAAAATAAGTGTTTTATTGTGTGTATCTTGAAGAAGTCTTTGCATGCATCAATATGCTCCTTGGAGTAAAATTTACTCTCTCCATTCAAGTTCGGTTAGGGACTGCCTGCATGTATGCTTCTACCAGATTGTGCTTCTTGTTTTCAAGTGGAAAACTTGTTTCATTTGTTTTTCAATGTGCTCTTTGAACATATGATGTATATATGAATATCACATCTGAAGTTTTGGTAAATAAGTTCACTTATGAGTTTCTGCCATGCCATCTTTTCGTGTTGACCCGGAGAGACGATTATTTACTAATATTATGCCCGCATTGTGCAGCTTGGATACACCAAGAAGCAAGAAGAGAGAGACTTTCGTGGTGTCATTCCTTTAGAGGTATGCAGAGCATAATGAACCACCGACCCCCACGTAAACAGGCACACCCACATAAACAATGCCATCTCGTTCCACAATTTTAAGTATCCCGAATAATTATTTGCTTTTTAACAGTGATTTTGTCATGTATTACTGTTGGTTATCTGAATGGCCACATTGACTGCCAAAAATGTTTACAGGATTGTAATATAGAAGAAGTTACAGATGAGGAACAGCCTCCACCTTCAAAGAGTTCTAAGGATAAGAAGGCAAATGGGCCAGATTCTGGAAAGGGACCAAGTCTTGCGTTTAAGATTACCAGCAAAGTTCCATATAAAACTGTTTTAAAAGGTAAATTTACTAAGGTTCTTTTATGTTTATTGCAAGTGTCGTAATATTCTGTTTATAAATGTTACAAATCTGTAAATTCTATGTTGAAAACCTGTTTGTTGGTTCAATTGTGCTTTGTTCTTCAGCCCATAGTGCTGTTGTTTTGAAAGCCGAGAGCGTCGCTGACAAGGTGGAATGGACGAACAAGATACGCCGTGTCATTCAACCGTCCCGAGGAGGACAAACGAAAGGTTCATCCTCTGGAGGTGGTCTTACCTTGCGGCAAAGTCTATCTGATGGCTCTCTAGTATATCATCGAACTCTGCTCGATTATTACCTAGCTTTACTCTGATTTTGTCTAATTTTCTTGTGAGAAGACGTCTAAAATAGCACTTGTCATGCACTTTAAATTTCTTTTACTTCTTACTCTTGATTATAGTTTGGAATTAACATTATAGAGTTTATCCACTTTTTCTTTAGGACACAATGACTCGAAAACCTGCTGATCCTGAAGAAGAGCTGCGGTGGATGTCTCAAGAAGTTCGTGGTTACGTTGAAGCAGTTTTAAATAGTTTGGCTGCAAATGTCCCCAAGGTAATTTATGTAGAAACTGTTAGGAATCACGGTTCTCCAAAATGGTATGATATGGTCCACTTTGAGCGTAAGCTTTCATGACTTTGCTTTGAGCTTTCCCAAAAGGCCTGGAGATGTATTCCTTACTTATAAACCCATGATCAATCCCTAAACTAGCCCATGTGGGACTACCTCCCAACAATCCTCCCCTCGAACAAAGTACACAATAGAGCCCTCGAACAGCCTCCCCTTAATCGAGGCTCGACTCCTTCTCTGGAGGCCTCGAACAAAGTACACCATTTGTTCGACACTTGTGGCTAAGTTAAGGGCATGACTCTGATGCCATGTTGAGAATCTCGACTCTCCACAATGGTATGATATCGTCCCCTTTGAGCATAAGCTCTCATGACTTTGCTTTGGGCTTCCCCAAAAGGCCTCATACCAATGGAGATGTATTCCTTACTTATAAATCCATGATCATTCTCTAAATTAGCCAATGTGTGACTCCCTCCTAACAAATGTCAATAGAAACTTATATTTGAATGATTATCCCATGTAGTTCATGTCTTTGTCTTCAACACAGTTTATTTCATTAGCGAGTTGTTGAATTTTGCAGGCTGTTGTACTTTGTCAAGTTGAGAAGGCCAAGGAAGACATGCTAAACCAATTATATAGCTCGATCAGGTAGAGTTTGGGTTTAATGTTGGTATAGACTCTATATTCTTACATATTTTCTATTTTAATTCTACTTTTAACGCTTAAATATTTTCATTTTAACGTTGACTGTTGATCGTAAGTTCGAAATCCATCTTATTGTATGCTCATGATGAACAGTGGCCAAAGCTCAGCCAGGATTGAGGAGCTTCTTCTGGAGGACCCAAACGTAAAACGGAGGAGAGAACGTTATCAAAAACAATCCTCTCTCCTTTCGAAACTTACGCGCCAGCTCAGCATCCACGATAATAGTGCAGCTGCTGCTGGTTGGTCCGACAATGATGCAGCAGGTAATCTTAGCCACTAGTTGCAGCAAATATATTACGTTACTGATCTGCTTGATTTTTGTAAAATGAAACTGGAGTAGAAACATGGCATCATTTTGTTTTTCGCGATTATACAACTTAACCTGCAAACCTGCGACGAATCTTTGCAGAAAGTAGTCCCCGAACTAGCGGAACGCCTGGAGATGACTGGAAATCTGCATTTGATGCAGCTGCTAATGGTCGGGTCGACTCCAGAAGATCTTCTTCCAATGGTCGCAGTAGGTATTCTAACGATCCCACACAAAATGGTGACATATACTCAGGTTCAAACTCGAGCAGTCGTCGTACTCCAAACCGTCTGCCACCAGCACCTCCACAGTCATCTTCTGGTTCCAAATACTTCTAGCATCACAACAGACCTTGATGATTCATATTCTCAGCAACATTGGGTCATATTTAGTGATCTCCTCAAGTTCATATTCCTACTAGAAACTTCAAAGTGGAGAGAGAGGTTTGTGTATATATACAACATTTCTCAGTCTCAGGTTATACTCTGCTTTCTTCATAAATACAAGACTAGATTCAAGTTTTTGTTCTACCATTCATTTTTGGACAAGAAAAATGTATTTGAATGCATTAGTTATGCTTTTGTTTGTACTATCATATCCATTTCTAATGGGTTATAATATAATATTCAGTTATTTCTTAGTGTAAAGTGAATCTTGAATAGAATTTGTGATGGTGGATTTGGAAAGAGCTGGTTAGAAAGAGAAGAACTCTTGGATTGTAATGACTTGGCAATAGATCGCTTCTTCTAAACTACTCCGTTCGTTACGCTTGTAACAATTCAATTATGGTGTAGAACTCTTGGATTGTAATGACTTGGCAATAGATCGCTTCTTCTAAAGTACTCCGTTACGCTTGTAACAATTCAATTATGGTGTCCCTATATATGTGATCTTCTAAAGTACTCCGTTCGTGTTACGCTTATATGTGATTAAATTATTGACCAGGAAGTACTCCGTTCGGTACGCTTCAATTATGGTGTCCCTATATATGTGATTGAATTATTGACCAGGAATTGTAATGTCTATTCTGATATTGCCTCAATGGTGCGCTAATCTTTTGAATCTGGTACTAGAACAATGTTCTCTTTCAAACCTTTCCTCCAGGAGAGCGGCCTTGTAATTTCTTTCAAGCCTTGTAATTTCTTTCAAACTTGCTTGAGATAAGTAAAAATGAGTATTTAGAGATGCAGATAAGTAAAAATGAGTATTTAGAGATGCTTTCTTAGATCCTAAGACAGCTCACTCTAGAATTAGCTTTATATAGACTTATCTAATGAATTGGTAAAATACTAATCTTTACAAACATTTTCAAGCGGCACTAAGATTTCCAAGGTCTAGCCAAAGTTTAGTTCAGGATCCCACTACTCATCGTATTTGGTTTGGTATTGCTACCGCGCATGACTTCGAAAGTCATGATAATATTACTGAAGAACGTCTATATCAAACTATTTTTGCTTCACATTTCGGACAATTGGCAAAATTTTGCTGTGGACTTCTAGAAATCTCTTTCATGTAGCTTGACAAGGTAATTTTGAAGCATGGTTACAAGACCCTTTACATGTAAGACCTATTGCTCATACAATTTGGGATCCTCATTTTGGTCAATCGACGATCGAAGCTTTTACACGAGGGGGTGCTCTTGGCCCAGTAAATGACTTTGAATTAAAAGAAGAAAATAATACTTATGACATAAATAGTCTTAAAGGGTAGTTCGACTATTTATTACCTCTATTCTCTACTTGATATACTATTATTATAAAAAAATTTGGGCTCTATTCTCTACTTGATATACTATTATTATAAAAAATTTTGGGCTAAAAAATTTCTCTATTCTCGTACATTCACTAGTAATGTAAATACCTCTTGAATCTTCTGTATCTTACTTCTTATAATTGGTCCTTCGATACATGTAATGGATCAGTAGTTGGATTCATATCGATGTGGCTTAGTCCTGAATGTGTACGTTCAATCTTCTGAGCCAGATCGAATGAAGTATCATATGGAAAGCATCATATCTCTTGGGAGTTCCATTAATCACAAAGTGTCTCTGAACTTGCTTCACTCTCCTTTGCATTCTCAAGTATTGAGATTGAGATATCCCTCTTAGTATCTCTTTTATGTTTCCTATATCCTTCACTTCTATTTGCACACCAAATGAATTCCAATTCAAAACATCACTGAAAGGAGGGACATAGCTTTCTGATATCAACACAGGTACACATTCAGCATATATAGCTTCCACAACTCTTGGACTCGCTACTTCATACCCGCTCGGGCATAAACAAAACCGACTCTTCTTCAACATCGACTCGTATGATACTCCGCTTGGAAGCTCGTCGTAAACAACCACGTCATCGTCTTTTTCCTTCCACTTTTGCAGTAGTAAGTACCTTATGTGGCCGTGTAAACGACCTGCAAAGAATGCAAGAATAGGTCGACGAGAAGGCGAGAGTCCCCCGAGAAGTCCATCGATTTCTCCCGTTCGAAGATGGATTTCTGGGAACGATGCGTCTTTAGAGGGATGGAAACCTTCTGAAACATTTGCATTACACAATACCCTGATGGAGTTGTTGAATAAAAGTGGAACGTACGAGGTGGTTCGTGGCCCCTGCGAGACGAAGAAAGAAAGCTTAGATCGAAGCCAATGGCTTTATGCTCAAAGTGGACGATATCATATCATTATGGAGAGTCGTTATTCCTAAAATGGTATTAGAGCCATGCCCTTAACTTAGTCATGCCAATAGAATCCTCAAGTGTCAAACACAAGAAATTGCTAGCCTCAAAGGTGTAGTCAAAAGTGACTCATGTGTCGAATAAAGGGTGTACTTTGTTCGAGGGCTCTAGAGAAAGGAGTCGACCTCGATTAAGGGGAGATTATTCGAGGCCTACATAACCCCACGGGAGGCTTTATGGTGTACTTTGATCGAGGGGAGGATTGTTGAGAATACATCTCCATTGATATGAGGCCTTTTGGGGAAGCTCAAAGCAAAACCATGAGAGCTTATGCTCAAAGTGGACAATATCATACCATTGTGGAGACCCATTATTCCTAACAAAGTATCAGAGCCATGCCCTTAACTTACCCATATTAATAAAATCCTCAAATGTCGAACAAAGAAGTGAGCCTCGAAGGGTAGTCAAAAGTGACTCAAGTGTCGAACAAAGGGTGTACTTTGTTCGAGGACTTTAGAGAAAGGAGTCGAGCCTCGATTAAGGGAAGGCTATGCGAGGGCTACATTGACCTCCTGAGAGGCTCTATGGTGTACTTTGTTAAAGTGGACAATATCATACCATTATGAAGAGTCGTTATTCCTAACATTCCAAAGCTGCTTACCCAATCATGACACGAAAGCATGAAGTGGTCAGCACCGAGGCTGCGATTCCAAAAAGAATGCTTGTTCGAGATGACATTGATGTAGTCTTGGACTGCAACGCCAATGGCATTAACATCATGAGAGTTTGGTTCATAGAGATATTGAACCAAATTGACAACGCTGAAAGGGAGGAAATAGAGAAGGGCTTGATCAGGGTCATTGGTTGTGTATGAGTTTCCCTTCTCCATTTCATGAATGAACCTTCCTTCTGTGGAGTATATGCTCTTGCATGGACCTTCATGGAACATTGGTGGCTCTCCTTCCTTGTATATGTATATCTTTAAAAGCCTTTCCATTTCTAGGTAGCTCCTGCACACGAACCCGAACCCGATGAAGTTATATGTTCTAGTTCGGGTTTGAGTTTAGTTTCAATTTAGTCTCTAAACTTTTAAAAAATTCGTAGATGTTTACTAGATTTCTCTACCACCGATGAAAATTAACAAAGATTTAATGTAAACATTAGTCATGGATACAATGAGAGACCTTGGCCCCGAGTAGAGGCAAGGTCGAGCTAAGTGACTTGGCCTAGTGTAGAGGCAAGTCGGTTGTGTAGTAGACGATTGAACATGCACGCGCAGACGACGTGTGTGGTCGAACAAGCTTGGATTTCGCACAAGCGATATTCGGTTGGCAAATACAAACCTCGCCTAGGGTCCGATGAAACCACAAAACCTGGGTGAAAAATATATNATACAATGAGAGACCTTGGCCCCGAGTAGAGGCAAGGTCGAGCTAAGTGACTTGGCCTAGTGTAGAGGCAAGTCGGTTGTGTAGTAGACGATTGAACATGCACGCGCAGACGACGTGTGTGGTCGAACAAGCTTGGATTTCGCACAAGCGATATTCGGTTGGCAAATACAAACCTCGCCTAGGGTCCGATGAAACCACAAAACCTGGGTGAAAAATATATATGGGACTTGATTCCCCTTAAGGTTGGTCGCAAGTGTGTCAAGATCACGACGCCAGATGGTTGAAAAAGTAGGACCAAGACACATAAGGTTAAAATTGTCATTTAAACTAAACTATAAAATCCAAATTGAAACCAAAATTGAGACACATGAGGTTAAAATTGTCATTTAAAGTAAACTATAGAATCCAAATTGAAACCGAAATTGAGACACATAAGGTTAAATCTGTCATTTAAACTAAACTATAAAATCCAAATTGAAACCGAAATTGAGACACATAAAGTTAAAATTGTCATTTAAACTAAACTATAGAATCTAAATTGAAACCGAAATCGAGACACATAAGGTTAAAATTGTCATTTAAACTAAACTATAGAATCCAAATTGAAACCAAAATTGAGACACATAAGGTTAAAATTGTCATTTAAACTAAACTATAGAATCCAAATTGAAACCGAAGTCGAGACACATAAGTTTAAAATTGTCATTTAAACTAAACTATAGAATCCAAATTGAAATCAAAATCGAGACACGTAAGGTTAAAATTGTCATTTAAACTCATACCTGTGGAAAGCATTTGGGTTTCTATATATTGGACCTCTAGGAACATAGTCAGGATCATCATGTACAGACGTAAGGTTAAAATTGTCATTTAAACTCGTACCTGTGGAAAGCATTTGGGTTTCTATATATTGGACCTCTAGGAACATAGTCAGGATCATCATGTACAGACGTAAGGTTACGAACTCGACCCGCTTCTCTTATCGCTGCTCTTGCTCTTACCAACTTCTCCTCTATTTTCTCCAACTTAGTGTATCTCTCAACTCTACTGATCCCCGAAGTTGCATCTTTTCCCTTATGTTCTTTATTTTCAGGTACCGTCTTTTGTGATCCTTCCTAATGATCATGATCCAAGTCAACGAGGTTACAAAAGGTACAAACGAGTTAGATTTGCAACGATAAATTTTATACTTACAATGGGAGAGGAAAAAGAGTGTCCCTTGAGGTCCAAAGCAGCTGGGTCAAGCAAGTGAGGAGCAAAACTTGAGAAGACCTTATCCAAGCCAGTCGTCCAAGGAACCTCCAAATCAAGCTTGCAAACTAGAGAAACAAGTACAAGAGAAGGAAGAAAAATTAACACAAACAAAAATGGGTTAAAAGATGAGAAGAAGAATGGCTTCTTAGAATGCTCCATTTCTCCTTCTCCATGCCTTTGATCTGCCATAATCATCCTCATAAGTGATACTATGCTTGTGAATGTGTGCTAATAACTATAATGTTCTACAGCTCATAAAACACAAGATTCATTGCTTCTTTGTGAGTCAATTCCTTGCTGAAAATGAGAGAGATTCTCGATTCATATAGTTTGTTCTTCCCATTATTGTATTTTCCTTCTAAAGAGAGACCGTTACGGCAGTACTATGTCAAACATAATAATCATTCTCCTGTCTAGTAGCGTACATGTTCGTAATATCGTGAATGAATAGGGATATCCCCCAATGCATAAACACATAATACAACTCCGCTAGCATCTTCTTTATATCATAACATTGTTCACATCAATTCTTGGAACATTCATCTTATCTGTGTTGTCCCATATTGGTTGGGGAGGAAAACAAAACACCATTTATAAAGGTGTGGAAACCTTCCCCTAGCAGATGTATTTTAAAGCCTTGAGGGGAAGCCCAAAAGGAAAAACCTAAAGAGGACAATATTTGTAAGCAGTGAGCTTGGGCCATCACAGCATCTTTCATACTAGTTGTCGTTTTGCCTGTCAATAATATCATATCATTCATGTAACATATAAGTCATATCATACATAACAATCCATACCATGCACATATCATATCGTATATCATAAGAGTCGCATAATATATCCTGAATATGCCTTCAACAAATCATATCATAACATATCATATCATAAAAGCTCCTGCCCTATTGAATAACCCTTTTTAAAGTACCTCAAGTTCATCTGAATCAGAAGGGCCTTTAATTAAAGCTGAGAAATTGGAGAAGGAAAAATGGATGAAAAAGGGGGCAATCCATGATTATAGCGACTGTATGAAAAGAATAATACAACAGCTCAAAAGTAATAGATACCAGGAAGGGCTTATACAACAAAATTTCCTGGAACTATTTGTTCTCTCACGTACTCTAACAACAATATGCAGAAATAATCTTAAAATAGCAAACCATGAAAAAATGATGCACACAACAAAAACAACTATTCCTTTGTTTTCCAGAAAAGTTTGATTCTTCTGGACCCTTTCAATCTCAGATCTGCAAAACAAAACAGAAGCTTTCAGCATCTTCCATCTCTACAAGAAGATTTCTACAAAGAGAAATTTGCACATTTTTTGAAGTAACAAAGATTCCCAAGTCTTTTTTTCCCCAAAGGAAATGTTAGGTAAGAATGATCAAGAAATGAGAACATTTGCCAGGAATTTTATTGGATACGATACATGGAAAACAGTTTGAAGAAAGTAGGAAGGAAAATAATAAACAAAGAAAAACAATATTTATGCATTCTCTCTCCGGGCACGAGCGGGAACATCAAAATGAAAGACCGAAGACATGTATATGACACGGAACGAAATATTCAAAAATACGTGAGATGATTTGATAGGTTGTCTGCAAAAAGAGTTTACCGACCGCATAACAATTTGTTGTTGTGTGTAGCGTGTGGGGCCATGTCGCCTGAGCAATCATAGTACGGCCGCTCATCAAATATCAAAGAAACATTTTCAGAAGTGTTTTTAAAATTACAAAAAATGAAAAAAAGAAGGGGGAAAAAGTTTTCAAAACAAAAGAAAAGGTAAAAACAAACAATTTCCTCAAGTAAATATCATAGCTATGAGTAACGAAAACTTCCTGGATAGCTACACATTCTTTGATTAAAAATACTTCCCATAACTCCTTTCAAAATATGGTTTGGGCAGCCACTACAACACTCAAACTACTGCATAAAAGTACTATTTTGATAAAAATAGAACATAGGAACAGTTATAAGATGTTTGTGTGGTGGTGGGTGGGGGGGCAAAAACCTGAGAATAGCATTATGCCTTTGCAGACCATCCAACTGCAAGGAAACAGTGGACTTCCAAGAAATGAGATCATGAAGATCTTTATCCTGCAATGACAACAAACCAATGTTAATTGGCATTGTTATTAGTAGAAGATGGATTGAAAGGAGAAGAGTATGACATACTGTGCTATCCTGGACTTTAAGAATATTTCTTATATCCTCACGAGTCTTCTCAATAAGTAGACCATTATTTCCTATATCTTTGTCGAACTCTTTGAATATATTGCCATATTTGGAAGTTGAGTCCTCGAGATACCGCTCCAAAACAGATAGACTTCGGTCTAATGAACGAACTTTCTGCGTCAAAATTTTGAGAACAGTGTCACCAGGCATTCTGCCAGGTTGTTGATGGTGTGATTCTTCGACCGGATCAGGTATATTACTCTTTGAAAGTTCTAAAACGACATCATCATCATCACTTTCCTCATTAGCAAGAGATTGCGACTCTCTACGATGTTGTTGTCCTACATCATTGGATCCAGGCTGGGACGGAGTTACTCGCTTATCGATAGTAGCTTCATCTGATATAGAGGGTTTATGTTGAGCAGATATTAAATCCTCTAGCATCATTTCAACAGCATCCATTCCGTAAACTTCAACAGTGCTGAGTGTGCAATAGAATTCTGAACCATAGTGGGTAAGAAGATTCAACTTTAAGTATCTCACCCATTTTGGATCCTTGAGAACAAATCTATGTGCATGTTTTGCATTTGGAGCAGTGAAATTCCCAAGCTTGAACCAAACATCTGTTGGATAAACCAAACTGCCATGTAGCTCGAATTCTTTCAAGTTAGAAGAATGGTGCTCAAAATTAGCGATTTCGATTGTTACTACTAAGGTTTCTTCTGAAAGTTCTATGACAACAAATTTCTCTTCAGCAGAACATGGATTTCTGAGGTACTTATCTTTGTCCTTGCCTAAGATGTTAGAAGCTCCTTTTGCTTCCTTGTTGAAAGCCAACACCTTTGCTCCCTTTGAAGCTGAAGCGTAATTGTACTCTGCACCACCAGGTTCTACTCTATGGATAGTATTCCCAGCCTGACCAGTTTCATCCTTAGTCCGAGATGTAAAGACTCTGCTTTTGAATTCTTCAAGGCCCAGTAGAACAGTGTC
>NW_019647008.1:0-12313 GCF_002806865.2 Cucurbita pepo subsp. pepo
TCCCTAAAACATCAAAAACATAACCAAAATTAACCAAAAAACAAAAACAAAAACTGGGTTATCTTCGACATAAACTGATTTCCAATGGTTCGTTTTAACCCATTTGTTGCGGTCACGGTCAAGGACGCTCAATTTGACCCACTTGGTCTATAACCGACCAAGTCTACCGCTGGTAAATATTGTCCGTTTTGGTCATCGCTGTCAACCTTACGGTTTTAAAATACGTTTGTGAAGGAGAGGTTTCTACATCCTTAGAACAAATGTTTCGTTCCCCTCTCCAACTGACGTGGAATCTCAAAATCCACCATCTTGGAGACCCATTGTCATCGCTGGCCGATACCTCAATGTCGGACTCTTATACCATTTGTAACCGCTCATGTCCACTACTAACAAATATTGTTCGTTTTGACTCGTTTAGTATTGACATCAGTCTCGTAGGGAGAGATTTTCACACCCTTGTAAGAAATGCTTTGTTTCTCTCTTTAACCGATGTGGGATCTCACAATCCACCCTATTGGGGACCCATCGTTCTCATTAGCACATAACCCAATGTCAATACCATTTGTAATAGCCCAAGCCACCACTAGCAAATATAATCCGATTTTGGCCTGTTACATATCGTTGTCAGCCTTCACGATTTTTGAACGTGTCTACTAGGGAGAGGTTTCCACACCCTATAAGAAATGTTTCGTTCCCTTCTCCAACCAACATGGGATCTCACAATCCACCCTCTTGGCGACCCATCGTCCTCGCTAGCACATCATCTAGTGTCTAACTTTGATATCATTCGTAACAGTCCAAACCCACCACTAGCAAATATTATCCGCTTTAGCCCATTACATACCACCATCAGTCTCACGGTTCTAAAATGCGTCTACTAGGGAGAGGTTTCCACAACCCTTATAAGGAATGTTTCGTTCTCCTCTCCAACCGACATGAGATCTCACATAATCAATCAGTTCGTTCTCTACAAACCTTCCAAAACAATAGAGATCTCTAAACGAACAAATTGAACGATCGACCTTCATCGATTACATTGAACAACAAAACCAACATCCACCAACCCATAATACCAAATTCATAGTTTTTGCATAGTTTAGGTACCAACCTTAATAGGAGCTTGAAGTTTCTTCTGAAATTTGATATCAGCCAATTGAAGAGCCCGTGAATGGCATGCTTGAAACCAAATGCAAACAAGAAATAGAAGAACATAGAAAGAGATTGACATATTAGTATGAGATAGAAAAGGCACAATGGCTTGGAAATTATAGATCTCCTCAGAAACTGCATAGAAACTTACAAGATATTTCTTCTAGATAAGAGAAGAAATTAGTGGAGTTAGGGATTTTGTTGATATGTGTTGGAGTTAGGGTTTGTTGCGTGCTCCCCTTCACCTTTATGCATTGGAATGCATAATTTTGGTATTAATATATGAAGGGAAGAGTCATAATATATTATTTTGGTACCAAAAAGTAAGACATTTTTCCCTTTAAACAAGGTTTCTTCAACATCAAACCATGCATCGTCCTTGGTGAAGATATCCCCCCATGTCTCTTCTCCTTGTTAGTTTATCAAATTTTAACTTTCCAATGAGAATTTTAAGACTTTGTTTTGTTCAACTTATTAGTTGCACTTAATGGGTTCCTTCATTTTTTGTCTCTTTCCATCTTTTTTTTCTTGATGGAACAATAAATAATTGTTTTGTTGCATTTGAAAATTCTTCGGAAAAATATATTTTTTTTTGCAGTTATGATATGGACACGGTGGAGGAGTTGACAACTACTTCAGATAGCAAACACGAGAAAATTTGAGGGATCCAGAATCGGTGATCAAGAGACTTAAGACTGATATTCATGGTTGATTGATCAACCTGATCATCAAAATGTCAATATGCAAATTGAATCGAGTTTTCAGTTTTCCGAAACTTCAACTACAAAAAGTTTTAACTTCTTAGTTTGGGTTGAGTAGTCTAAGTTAGTCGGGTTATCGAATCATATGAACATCCTTATTTTCTTGACTACATTTTCTTGACCACTGTCATTCAAGTGATCTTTAATGTATAATTATGGCTCGAGCTTAAGGTATAATAGAATCTAGGAAAACAAAGAAACAAATTTAATTAATTAACTTGTAGCTATCTCAATTAATTAATTTTGTTTTCACTTCCATTATATAATTTTAGTATTATCATTGAATTTTTTATAGAACATGGTCCATGTACGGGCACATGGACCCACTAGGTGGGCTCACATACATACTCCAAGGGGCCTAACGTGGTCGGGTACAATGTATTAATGCGTCACTAAATAGCACAGAAAAGGAAAGGTCCGCATGATATCATCGTGAACATAAATATCGAAGGTACGCATCTATATTAACGAGAAAAGTATCTTGATGCACATGACATACATACATGCATGCGGTCCCCATGATTTACATTCATAGCATAATATTAACATTCTTCTCTTTCTCCTTTCATCCATGATGTAGTACATATATGCATCATGTATACATTACACGATAGCCTTCACATTATCCATCACATAATTTTTCATGGCAAGACATGACATGACATACATAGTATTTTTGTTTCATTTACAACATGGCGTAATGGACATCACATGTATAAATAGTATACCATCATATGTAATTACATAGAACACATAAAACATAGCATAAAATAATATTGTGCATACAGGCCATAGGGCAAGTTCGTATTGTACAATAATCATAATCCTGAGGAAGCGACTCTCTTGCCTGCTAACTACTCGATATCTATACTCGATATCTATATTGACCATTGTTAATCTAGACGAGTTCATTATCAAAGAATAGTTAAAGGTCTTCAAATAGTCTTTGGCATTGCATATCATATGCATCAAGAACAACTCTAAAAACAAATCACAAAGCTTAATAGAATTCGATCTGGTTTTCTGCCGCGGCGGTGTTTTCTGTGTGCGCATGGTCTCCGGCGTTTGGATCTGCGTTCAACGGCCGAACTCCTAAGGTTGTATATTCTCCTCCCTTACAGTTCTTGATAATTTCTCTGTTGATCGTTCTTGGAAAACATTTCAGAGCTCTTCTTTTGTTCGATTCACACATCTTTTGTATATGTTTGTGCACGTAGGTTTTTTCGATAGATCCTAATCTGCTGGTAATCTTTACTCTACTGTCTCTGTTCTTTGCGTTCTTCATAGCACGCTATTATGCTAAGTATACAAAATTCCAAGCGTGTTGGTTCTAGGGTTTATAACACATCGCAACTCCCAAATTTGATTAGGCAGAGAAATCGTGTTGAAGATTAGCCATACATCTTAACAACTTATATGAAATTTCCGAGTAATCCACATTAGTCTAGTCGTACAGAACAGTGACATGAAGGTGATAAACTATACTGGCAGGGAAGATGAGCATAGTTTCTAAGGCATGTGGGCTACCTTGGAGAAGGAGCTATTTCCGATTCAGAGAGAATTCTTGTAGACATGATACTAGTTTGTGGGGAAGTGCTTTGATGGACTGGTAGACACTCCTTAAGCTCTCCCAAAACATGACTTATGTCTGGCCTTTGAAGTGCAGTTGATTGAGTGCATGACATGGCAAGTTCTATGATTTTCCAGGCTGAATTGTGGTTGAATTGTCCTCCTAACTTGAAATCAACAATTTGTTGAATGTCTCCTGTTTGGATCATTGGTTCCACCCAGTTTAATATGTGAAAATTCCCACCAGAAGTTCTTGTTATTGCAGGCTGTCCAGTGACCAGCTCAAGCAAGATAATGCCAAGGCTATAGATATCACTTTGCTTATTTACGTTACCACACCCTTGAGTTCTGTGTAAAAAGCACATAAAACATAGAATCAAGTTTCTAAAACAATAAGAAACCAAAATCTTATTAAGTTAAGAGTTAATTAGGTCTCTTGTTTTACTTACCCAAGGTCGAGATATCCTGGTGTACCAGCTAGACGAGTAAAAGGTTGAGATTCATTTTCAGTTGCAAAAGTTCTAGACAATCCAAAATCAGCTATTTTGGCTGTCATTCTCTTGTCTAATAATATATTTGCAGGTTTTAAATCTCTATGGATAATTGGAGGTTTGCAACCATTGTGTAGATACTCCAATCCTGTAAAATGGCATACGAGAGTAAGTGAGTTCGTTTTTTTTTTTAATATTGTCTTTAATGCTTATGATAAAGACAATAGACCTCTGTATATCTCTATAATGATATAGTATTGTCCACTTTGGACAAAAATTCTCACGGATTTTCCTTAGATTACCAAAAGATCTCATCCCGATAAGGATATTGCCCTATACAAGAAAGAAAGAAAAGAAAATATATGTTCTAATTTAGTTTACTAACCCTGTGATACATCCACTGCAATTTGAAGTCTTCCAATCCAACTAAGAGTATCGGTGTTTGAATTTGTATTTTGGTTTTCTGCATGAAAAACATATAACAAGCTCAGCTCATTGATACCTGGAGCCATTTAGAAATTTCAGTGAGTGATTCTGAGTAGAGAAACATAATATCAATACTTAAGTGTTGCTGTAAACTGCCATTGGCCATATATTCATAAATGAGCGCCTTGTGTTGACCTTCATCACAGTATCCAAGTAGGCAAACCAAGTTGCGATGATGAAGAACCATCAGAAGTTGTGCCTGCATTTCAAGTGGGATGATTTCATTTGACTTCATCACTTGTTGGCCATCATATCAAATGGTTAAAGATGGGTAAAAACAAGCAATACTTATCTGCTAGCTAGACTCCAACTTTTTGCAGCCCAACCCGCCCACATGACAGAAGAAAAAAAATAAAAAAATTACATGCACCTCTATTCGAAATTCTTTATTGCCTTGTTGTGACGTTGCTGAAAGCATCTTCACTGCAACTGTAGTTTGATCCTTCAGAGAACCAAGATAAACTTTCCCAAATCCTCCTTCTCCAAGAACCACCCCAAAGTTTTCAGTAATACCCACAACCTCTTCGTAGCTATACTGTCTACCCTTCAATTTTAGTGGATCCTCTTGTTTTGATTCGATCGAGTTCTCTAAGGAAATAAGAATCAAATTTTCAACAAGAAGATAACAGCATTTAAAGGCGTACATTATAAAGTATTGTAATCAATATAAGAAATCAAAGAAGAACATACCTTTGGGTTTTCTTGTACAGATTATAGTGACTCCCAATAGGATTACAACAAAGACAAGGGCCGCTATAACAGAGAAAAGAATAGGAATTTCCAACTCTTTTTTCTGGTTGCATGGAGGTGACCAACAGAGTCCTGGATTGCCTTCCATACTGAATGAAGGGAAAAGAAAACCAAATTAACCAGAGAAAGAAAGGTGTAGTTTTGTATTGACTTTAACTTTTCAAAAGAAGAAGTGACCTTAAAATTAAGGTTCCATCCTTAGACTTTTGAAGAAGAGTGTCAGGTACGACGCCGGTGAGTTTATTCCCACTTAAATTTCTGGAAGGAGAAGTACTAACAATAGTTAACACATTGTATTATTTTAGGATAAGATGTTCTTAATAATACTAAATGTATTCTATTATATTGACAGATTTCTTGTGATGAGATATTATACAGAAGTCGCAGCTGTGGCAATAGCACCAAGAATTCTGGTACTGCCCCTTCCAACTCATTGTAGGATAGATCTCTGAGAAACAAGAACTCAATTAAAACACCTTCATAATATTCTGGCTTAATCTTTCAAAGCAAAAACGAAGATCTTTGGAGCATGAAAATAGAAAAGAAAAATACTTACAAATAGTTGATGGCAGTGAGCATGGAGAAGGAGGATGGGATATCTCCAGTTAAGTTGCTTCTGCTCAGGTTACTGCAAAAGTAGATTGGGAATTGTTTTGAATACATCACATAGTGGAATTAGTGAATTGCTAAAGGAGAGGAGAGGCTTTTGGTTGAGAAATTATACAGTGAAATGATTCTTGCCCATGGTTGGACATTGTTGCAATTCAAACCTTTCCATGAGAACTCTGGTGGGCTACAAGGATCACCTTCCCAATTTCTACTAAGCTTGTAATGTTGCTTGATATCACTTATTGCGTTCACTGTGAGTAGTATTAGTAGAAGATGTTTGGTAATATTCGAGGGTAAGAAGAAGAAGAAGAAAGAAGAGAACGTACGATCTTGCAAGAAGGTTAGTGGATTTGGAGTGTCCATGGCGTACAAAATCTCGTACCCGTTGAGGATGGGAGGGAGGCTAGAGATGGATGTAGCAGAAATGGAAAATTTAACCTGCTGGCCGTGATTCACATCGAAGCCTTTTGTGCAAACTGTGTGTGGTTTGAGATATTGGAGTTGAATGGACTGTGTGATGGTTTGGACATCGTTGAGCACAATCTTCATATCCCGAAACTTCCCGGCTTCATGCTTCTCGATCTCCGCAAAATGAAAGCAAACATATAATCTATAACTTCTATAGGCTGTCCCTAATCCAAGTGGAAAACTTGAACCGTTGGCACGACACGCCGTCTGTAACATCAACATTGGCAACTTGTATGGATCATCATCGTTAACATTAGTATTATTGCTCCCAGCAATTACAGCATTTGTGGTCACTAAGCTCGTATTGTTTTGGCAACTGTAACCGCTCCAGATCCGATCATACACATCGTTCGGGTATCTGCAAGCATGAATTACCATTACCTACAATAATACATGAAAAAAACTGACAAATTCTTCTTTCTTTTGCAGAAAAAATAGTTGCAGCACATGATGCATTCAAGTATGGTTCATAAACAACGAATGTGAAGCCTAATTACGTGATTTGGTTGGTGCCTCCAACATCGAATCGGTTCGAAAGGACCAAGAATTTTGCAGTGTCAATGGGATCAAGTCGATAAAGAGAGACGTCAAGAGGTCGTAATATCAAAGCGGAAATGTAGGGAACTCCAGAATTTGTGTTAACCAAACAGACGTCGATGTAATCCGAGGAAGGATCAGGGAGGGTAATAGCCTCCATACATAGGCTGTCAAGCTTCACTGTTCCCCACAAGTTGACGCCGAGGTGAAGGTCAAAAGTGGGGGTGGAGTTTAACCCATCATAGTTGCCATACACAAAGGAAGCTCTGATGAGATATTTAGTCATTTTGGGTGCCTCTGTTTTTAGACGGTAGCAGTTCCTTGTGCCATTTGGAAAGCTTCTTAAGCTCCAGTATATAGGTCCCCAACGTGGACGATATTCTGCTAATATTTGGTTGCTCATTCCAGATCCTATCATGTCTTTGTCTGTTTTATAAACCAACCCATCCCCTTCGTTTACGGTATCTTCGAATCCGCCGCAGTCGATACTAATGAAACCTATCATTTCAAAATTCGAACAATTACAAACTTTGATTTATTTCTTAAAACTACTTACACGCATTCTCGAGTTCAAGAATTGCTCAAGATGCATTGAAGCATTACCATTTACTTTTTTGTATTTGAAAATTAATTTGAGTTCTAGCACAAATAAGATATTATCTACGTCCCAAATTTATTTAACGCTTCTTATCCGCTCTCTCGTACTTAAGAGTCAGGTGGGATCATAACTTTATATATCATGTGTTTATATGATTTTTGTTTATTAGACATATTCGAATTTTGCACAAAAAAAATATAGAATAAAATAGGTGAAATTTGACAACAATATTATCATTCCAAATTCCAAAATATAGCAATTCCAAGATCACTTTATGAATATTTTATCACAAAACATTACTTTTATGTCCCTTTGACTTTTCTCAAAAGCATTTATAAGTTAATTTTCAAGTACTGTTTCATTAACCAATCAAAAAGTGTTTTTAAACCTAATAATAATAATAATAATAATAATAATAATATATTTAAAAGTAATTTTTAATATAATAAAATTATCAAAATGACTTGTTGGTGAGTGATTTATTGAATATTTGGTTCTATACGTTTAAAAATGATTTTCTATCTCTAAGGTGAACTTGTATCATTCAAGGCAGGTTTGAAAATGATTTTATAATTATAATTAGTTATTTTTATTGTTTAATTATATACTTAATCAGAGATTTTGATTTAAATAAAATATTTTTTTAATGATTAGTGTTATTTTAGAATAAAAATTATAAAAATAAAAAATAAAACTAAAAACATGAAAGTTAGTTTTAAAAAATTATTTTTGGCCTTTTAACTTCAATTTATAACGATTTAGCCTCCAACCGTTTATATTTATTCCTACAAATAAACCGGGTGCTACAAAGTCTAAATCATTAAATAATAAAAATTAACATTTAACTTTGATAAAAAAAAAAAATTACAATGGCATAAATTAATTGTTATAAATTTAATAATACACAAACTAAATTATTACATGCTAAATTTCAAAATATAAATGGTTATTTTTACGAACATACAAGAATATTATATTTATGAAAGTGTAAAGAAACAAAAAGTGTATTAATAATCGAGAAAACTATAAAGGATTAATGGGAAGAGTAATCTCGCGTAATTAAAATTACGAGAAAGATTATAAATTTATAAGTAAAGAATATCATCTTATTCTTATAAACTTTTTTGAAAGACGAAAAGTAAAATAATGAGAACCTATATTTTGAACAATATCATACTACTATGAAGATATAGTTTTTACCTTCGGGAGATTGGGCGGCGTAGACGAAGTGAAAGCCCGTCGCCAAAACGCATAGCGAGGCGGCACAAACCCACCTCCGTTCGACACCCATTGCCACTTCAATGGAACCAAAATTTGATTCTTTGTATTTTGGTTCCTAATTGATATCTCTTTATAGAACCAAACCTTTGTGTTCTTTCATTCAAGTCTCCCTCTCAATTTCGTATTCAATGCTTGCTCCCACATGGACCACCCTTGACCATTTCCAACACTCTATGCCAAAATTTGGTTTTAATTCTCTTGTTTCGTGTAACAACTCGGCTTTCTACGTAATCACGAGTATTACTTAAAATAAAGGTTTGTAATTTAAATGAGAAACGTTGTTTGCTCGAGATACCCTTTTAAGAAACGGTGAAAGGACATCCAACAAAACAAAGTGAACTATACAATGCTAAAATTTCATCCTAAAAGCACTATCTATGCAATTACAATCTCACTAGTTTCTATAACCTGACTCGATAGGGAAAGTCCAAAGAGAACAATATCTGCTAGCGGTGGATTTTGGTCGTTACGAGGAGTTTTTTAAAATAAAAACTTTCAGTGTGGAAGCTATTTTTAAAACATAAAATTTCAGAGTTGTTTTGTGACCCTATTCGTCACTATCATTGATAGTCAAAATTATGGATGGATATCGTAAGGAGAAGCTGCTCGTACTGTAACCGTTGAACGATGTTGGAATCACAAGCTCGTCAACCAAATGACGCACAAGAGAAAGGTAAAAGAAAACAATTGAGCACACAAATTAGCCACACATCACTTACGATCATCGAGATCGACCACTATCATGTTGTTCAACTGCATCGACATTCGAGGGTCATTCCCCGAATGGATTTGTTGGAAATTAAAAATTTATTTTCACAGTGAAAGCCTCGAAATCGATTTGACTTCAAATAAAACATTTAGATGAAATCAAGAACTCTAACATTGTGTTCCAACGGTATATAACTTACTCTTCTAACACAAGTAATTTGACTCATGGGAGACTCTTACAAACATAAAAAATAAAAATTTAACTAGAAAATAATATATCCAAATATCTATTTTTATGTAAATTAAATTTAAATAAAATATTTCAATATATTCTTAACCTATTTAAATTTGATTGTGAATTTGATTGAGATTTAATTTTGATTTGGTCTAGTCAACCAAGTCAACTTCTCGATCAGACTTATATTGATTGAACAATGACTAAATTCTCAAAATTAATTTTCTTGATTTTACTCACTTAAATCTAAACTATTCAAATTGAATCTCAACGGTTTCAATTAATTCAATTTAGTTTAATCTAATTCGATTCAATCTCGATTATACTAATACTATCGGTTATGATACGAAACGTTTGATGATATTTTTTTCATAAATTTTGGTGTTATCTCATGCAATCCCTACGTGAAAGTGATGAATAAGAATTGAATGGTATTCTATTCTATAAAGCCAAAATGGCACGCATCAATCAAAATTGCCTATCAAAAACACTACTTTTCATAATGCATTTTAAATTTGTATTTAAAATATTATAATCATCCGACTCGTGTCAGTAATTGACAGAGAAGTTTCAATGAAGGATAAGAAATGTTGTTAGTAGCCGTTACCAATGAGTGAACCACGGTTAGTGACAAGGGTTACTAACGGTGGGCACGACCCTAAGAGAAGTAAAGATAGTATGAGAATATCTAAATCATTTTAGTATATCCTTAAAAAAAAGGCAGAGCTACTTCCGACTTAGAAAAATCTTATCATGTTTTTGTCTGATTCACTTTCTTCATATGCACGGCACTCCATATTAATAAAACCTGTAATTTTCATATTTAATACAATTACTAACTTTCTTGGATCTTTATATTTTGGATTAGTAGTGTTTGATATATTTAATTTTTAAAAAATAGAAAACAAAAATAAAATGGTTATTAAATAAAATTGAAGATTGAATAAGGTTTTTTTTTTTTTTTTTTTATAAATTTTGATCGATCATTACATGAAAGTGATGAATAATAACTAAGGAATAGTAGAAAAATCGAGTCGTTGATAGTTGCAGATGAAGGTTGTCGCTCGTAAAATTTGGTTTCAATTGTTTAAGAATAATGTAGGTCGAGCAACATTAATCTTCCCCCAACAATAACGGTACTAATTCCATCAAGCTCAATTTGACACGGTACGAAGACTATTTGAGCAATGGACATAGACTCATCTCCAAAACTGACCTTTCGATCTTTCATTAATGTTTCAATGTCAAATGTTGAATAAGTTGTATGGGCCTTCGTCTTGCTTAATCCAAACTCCTAAAGAAGTTATTTCAAAGTGATGAAAACGTCCTGATCTAACCTAAGAGCTACAACGTAAATGAGAATGTGACCGTCCTAACTTCATTTCCATGGTCTTCACCATGTTGTTATCCGTACAAGGTTTTCTTATCTTTATTTGTAAAAGAAATAGCACGTAGCTTGAGTATTTAAAGAAATACTAAATAAATAGCCCCTCTGTTTGGGTCGAGAAACACAATCACATGCAACCATAGTGGGACCTATCTTTTCATAAAAATATTGTGGTCTTATACTCTACTTTTCATTATGGGTGAAGTTGGCTCTGTAGTAATTCTCTACACATGGCTCATGCATGCACACATGGACCCACCAAGCGGGCTCATGTACGTACTCTCTAGGCATACCCTTCAGCTAGTGCACGCTCATGCTCATGCTGCTAGAGCCATAGGGAAATGAGCCTCCATAATATCATGGCGTGCATAATATCATTGGGTATGTGTCCGTACTAATCATAACGGATAAGTATTCTGATGCACGTGACATACAAAATGCATCAGATCTCATAGTATCAAATTATGGCATAGACTTATGATGAAGTCATAGCTCTATTCTTTCATGTCATAGAGTTCCTATGAGACATGCATTCGTATACTGGAAAAGTAATGAACTCTTCATCCTTATAGCGGAAGGATTGAAAACCGTTTTGATTTTATTAAGAATTAAAATAAAGCAATTAATATGCGAGCAAGAACTTTACCTTTATACAAACGGTAAGTTGCAAGTCTCTTTGATGTATTCCAACGATGTAAAAGTTTCTCCACAAAGTTTTTCTCGTTATGACTCAACAAAAGGTCAAAACTTGTGGGACCCTCAGACCCTCTTTAAAAGAAAATCACTAAATATCTGTTTGTTAGAAATCACGACTCTCATAATGGTATGCACAATCTCTCGTGGCTTTGCTTTGGGCTTCTCCAAAAGGACTCATACTAATAGAGATATATTCTTTTACTTATAAACTCAGGATCATTCCCTAAATTAGCCAATGTGGAACTTATTCCCAACAATCCTAAAAAATTCTCCCATCGAACAAAGTACAACATAAAGTCTCCCCTGAGGCCTATGGAGCCCTTGAATAGCCTCCCCTTAATCGAGGTTCGACTCCTTCTATGGAGCACTTTTGACTATACCTTCGAGGCTCACAATTCTTTGTTCGACATTTGAGAATTCTATTGACATAGCTAAGTTAAGGGCATGGCTCTGATACCATGTCAGGAACCACAACCCTCCACTATGGTATGATATTGTCCATTTTTAGCAAAAGCTCTCATGGCCTTACTTTGGACTTCCCAAAAGGCCTCGTACCAATGAAGATGTATTCCTTACATATAAACCTAT
>NW_019647009.1:0-3036 GCF_002806865.2 Cucurbita pepo subsp. pepo
CAGTACGAGCTTGATCTTTCCTCTCCCTGAAAACACTTACACTTCTCTTTCCTTGAGTTTACGGTTCCGCAGCTTGACCTTCTTCTTGACTTCCTGTTCCAGATTGAATGAATCAGGGCATAAAGGTTCCGGGGTACAGCCATGAGAACGAGTTGTAGAGGGGTGAAACAGCTCGACCGAGAGGGAGAGGGGAAGGCAATGAAATTGGAAAATGAAACCGAGTTGTAGAGGTGAGGGGTCAGTAGTTAAGTCGAATTCATCCCTTTTCTTACAGTTCAATCTGGTTGGTGAAGTAGTTCATGAGTTTACCTTGGGTTTGAATAAAGAAAGAGGAGCGCAGCAACGAGACCGATAGGTTCAGTAGCTCTTTTTCGGTTTCTTCTTCTTTTACAGTTTCGGTAGAGTAAAAAAAAGAGTGAAATCAGGGAAAACATCCCTAAAAAATAGGGAGAGGATAGAAAAAATCAGAAATGGTCTTTACAGGAGTTCAATCAATAGGAGCTTGATCTTTAGTCTCCCTATTGAGTCTTGACTTGAAACACTTCCTCCCTTCTTTCTTTGTTCCTGTTTCGGAGTGCAAGGATCATTCTTGTTTCGTCTTTACTGACTGTTCTGGATCTAGAATGTTTCATTTCGTCTTTCCGAACTCATTACCTAAAAAATGAAACCAGTCGTCTAGTATCAACTAAATAAGAAATGGTCTTTACATGATCATTCATCTTTCATTTCATTCTCCCTATANCTAAATAAGAAATGGTCTTTACATGATCATTCATCTTTCATTTCATTCTCCCTATAACAGAATGAGTGAAATCAGTAGGAGAAGGAGGATCAGGAGTCTTTGTCTTTGATTTACTTACTCTCCCGACTGTAAAGCAATAGAGTATAAGGAGCGAGTGAGACCGACAGGGGCAGGAAATGAAATTGTGAAACCTTAAGAGGAGGTTCAGGAAATGAAATTGTGAAACCGAGTTTACGAGGTGAGGGAGCGAAGCAGCTTTACCTTGTCTTTTTTGAATAAATGGGTGAAGGAGCTCTTTACTTACCTTGTTCCATCTGGGAGTTCTCGTTCAGGCGCAGGAGAAAGAAGCCGGCCGAGGGGAAGGGTTTCATTCAGTAGCTCAGGTTCAGGAGTAAAGGAGTTTACCGAGTGGGACAGGTTCCGGAGTGAAGGAAGTAGCTCAAGGCATATATATCGTATAAGGAGCGAAGTGAATCATTCGCTGCTCTTTCTTGACTTCAGGTTACGGTTCATCAGCTAATCAAATCTTTTTCTTGCACTCTGTATGAGTCTTCTGACTTTGACTCTCCATTCACCCATTATATTGGTTGAACAATTCCATTTCCTGAACCTGTCGGTAAAGCAATTCCATTTCCTTCAAACACTTACAACTCTGTCTTCGTCTTTGTTTACAGTTCAATCAGGTTCAGGGGAAGGGGCGAAGGATTGAGGTTGAGTCTGGAAAAGCAGCTAAGGAGTGAAACCGCTCGACCTTACGGGAGAGGAGTGAAACCGCGAGACCTGTAGGGAGAGGAGTGAAACCGCGAGACCTGTAGGGAGAGGAGTGAAATCCGTAGGATAAGGATACAGAATAAATGGGTGGTTCGGGTTCAGTCGCTTCTCTTTCTTTCGTTCCGGGGAAGGGTCGAAGATGCTCGACGAGAAAAGGGAGGAGAGGGTTTCTCTTGCTTGAGTCTTGACTTCCGGTTCACTCTACTCTCATTCATAAGGAGTTTAGTCAAAGGGGAAGGAGTAAGTAACTTGACAGTAAAGCGGCTAATTCATAAGGAGTTGATTGAGTGTTTACTGTTCTGAAATAAATAGGTGTAGGATCGAAGACGCTCGACCAATAGTTTACGAGGTTCAGGAGCGAAGCTGTGAAACCGAGTTTACGAGGTGAAGGAGCCGGAGTTCAGCCTAGTTCAATCAATCAGTAGGATCAGTCTAATTCAGAAAGAGTCTTTGTCTTGACTCCCTTCTTTCTATCTCTTATCTTTATCTTGACTCTACAGCAGCTAATTCATTGATTCCGTTTCTGTAAAGGTGATTTGATTGAGCTCAGGGAATGGAATTGTGTGAAGCTTTGATTGATTTGTTTACAGTCTTTTCAGGTTCAGGGGAAGTAGTTAAACCCTTGTTGAATCAGCGAGAGGAAAGAGAAAAGCAAAGAGAGACCGACCATATGCCCTGTTCCGGAGAGAAGCAGAGGAATCGGATCAAGAACCAAAGAAAGACCTATTCATTCTATTTACCTTGTGTTTGAAGGAAAAGGTGTAGGAGTAAACTCTCATTCTTGTTGAGTCTCCTTTTGCCAACCAACCTACTCCCTTCTTCTTTCTCATCCAGCTGCTTTACCTAGTGAAAGAATAGATAGTTCAACCCTTGTTTACAGTCGAGTAAAGGAACAAGAACTGAGGGTCATATCGGTTCCGGATAAAGAGTGAAATAGGAGCTTGAGTCTTTCCTTCCAGTTCACAATCACTGACGGGAATTAGAGGGTCACAGGCAAATGAATCTTGAGTTTCGCCTTACAGTTCACTCTCATGAGAATAAGGAGTTTAGTGTTTACGGTTCGTGAAAGAAGAAATAGCTGAAATCAGGTTAATCAGTAATAGTTCTGTCCTCTTCTATCGAATTCCTCTTTCCTTAAACCCCTGACTTAAAGAAACAAAGAAAGACCGACCTATCTATTTAGTCGTTCAATCAAAGACATAGGGAAACCCGAGTGAAAGAAGAAATAGGGACAAGAAGGGAGAGGATCAAGAGCTGGTCAAGAATAGGTGATTGAGCGCAGCAACGAGACAAGAATTGTTCAGAATAGCTTTCCCTTGTTGGAGAGGTTAAGTTAAGGAGTTTAATCTGGTTCAGGAGAAAGAGCGAAGCCGTGAGACCGGGGTTGGTTACGAGGCGAATGAGCTTGGCCTAGTTCAATCACTCGAATGAATCTCTTTCCTTTGATTCTAGAACTGTAAAGGAGTTAAGCGTCTTCATATTGACTCTCCCTTCTTGTTACGGGTCAGGTTCAGTAGTTCCGT
>NW_019647009.1:3729-9824 GCF_002806865.2 Cucurbita pepo subsp. pepo
ACTTCTACATATGAATAAGCTGTAATAGCAGCCGACATTTGAACAGCTAATTCTAGGTAGGGGGATTCCAGTCAATGTCGTTAACATCATCAGTCTTTATCTTATAAGTCAAAAGTAATGATCGCCCAGATTCTTAATATCGAAGAAAGATTGACTCTTTAGCAATTCCGCAAATCTCTCTATAGTGCGTATATCTTATCTCAGTTACTCTACTTTCTGGATTAATACCTAATCCATCAATCTCCCATATAGTATAGTGCGTTCATAAGAAGAAGAATTATATATAAGACATAGCTTCGGCACCTTTCTTCTTAGATTGATTAGATTTTTGTCTACTTGCAGTGATGAGATACATTTTGAGAAAAGGACTAGAACACTTTTCAAATCAGAATCTCCAACCTTGTAACCCAAGTTTTTTGCATACTGAACCTCTTTGCTATAATAGATCCACACAAATTCGCCTGTTGGGAATAGTCAACTTCCACCCCCCTTATATTCTTTTATTCTTTGTCTCGAGAGGGAGATAAGAAAGATATGACTGACAGAGCCAAAGCTTCATGCTCACTTATGAACTAGATTCCAAAGCATGACAAACCTAAATGCCATTAACTGAATGCGTACTTCATGCCAAGCAAGCTTGAATTTAGTTCACGCTTTCCCAGTTTATGATTTCCGAGCATTGCGCTTAGTCAGTGTCCAGCTTGCAGATGATTCAGCTACTTTGCCTTCCTACTCTAAAAAGAAAAAAAGAAAGAACTCCTTCCTTCCTTACCCGCCTCTCCTACTCCTACCTTCGTACTACAAGCCAGCCTTTTACTCGAACTCCCGTTACCGCTGTCCATATTGGCTTGTCTTTGCTTTCCAGGATTGTGCCATCATATTAGCCTCCACATCTTTGCCTTCCTTTCACTCCTTAGTATAGCCTGTCTTGTAATTCTTAATTAGCTGATTAAGATCAACTGCCTCCACCATTGGTTGTTCTTAATCTAAATCCCGTAGGTAGGAATGCTCTTGGTCTTGAGAAAACCAGATCAGGATCAATTGCTGCTATCACTCCCTATGCTTCTGCGTACCGTACCCCAACCACTTAACCTTAACTAATAGATGCTAGTTGTTGGTGGAACTGCTGCTTGGATTATCTAAGAATAGAATGATGGCTGGAGACAGAGAGGTGACGGGGCTTATCATGCCGGGTAAAATGGAGAGTTTCGTCTTCTCCTCACCGGTGAGCCTGATGAGTCGACCAATTCCTCCACCCCCTTTCCTTCTCTTTACTCTGACTATTTTTTGATAGGGGAGACAGCCCACACTGAACACCAAGCCAATTTCACCTAAGAAGATGTGCACTACATTCGATCAATCCAGGAACATGAAACTTATAGTAAGCGAGTAAGGTACTACCTATCGTAAGAGCTAAGAGCAAGGCTAGCTTACATCCCTTGCTTCGTACCTATCTTCCATAATTTCGCCTAACAAAAGTTGTATGACTGGTTGAGGCTCTTGTGCTGAGATTGACTTTGTCTTAAGGGTTTCAGGGTCTTATTCAATATTGTCTTAATGGACACTTTCGATAGGGAGTTTGAAAAAAGGCGCTAAACTGCTTTTCTTTTCATAGTCCCCATTGGTGAATTATCAGTGGTCTCTCCCTCGCTAGTACTACTGGTCTAGGTTTTCATTCTTTCTAGTGTTCCACTCTAAACATGGAAATTAGCGTTGGCTTCCTTTCGAGGCAATGGAATTCTGAGACCGAGTTGTAGAGGCGAACGAGCTCTGGCAGTGAGACTGAATGAGTGTAACGAAAAGATACGTATTGAATGAAAGTAATACCTATCGTTGAGAAACTCATACGTAGCCTTTCATATGGACGTTATCGCAGTCCTATAAGTGGTTGGTTTTCTTCATATCTGATGAATTCCGATTTAGTCTATATATACCTACCTTAATGGAAAGGAATCGAAGAAGAAGAGAATATAAGTGAATAAAAAATGAAGGGAAGACAGACAGATTACCATTTCTTTCGAGCGAAATTGAACTAAGAGGGGGACCCAAAGGTGCTTAGCCCAGACTTGATCCTTATATAGAATCCTTATAGACTTTACAGAAGGGAAAGCCCATGGCCACACACATAAGAGAAGAGTAGACAGTCCGGGTGTTCTTTCCCCTTTCTCTTTGGCTTTTAACGAGTTCAAGAGTGTTTGATCGTTCAGTAGCTCATTCTTCTTCTCCCTTCATTTCTTCTTTCACTGTAAAGATAGGTTCACTCTCATGGATTCTTCGATAGTCTTGACTTCCAGTTCACTCTCATGAATCTGAAGGATTGACTTGAGAATTACCTCTCACCCTAAATACCTCTCTTTTATCCCTAAAAATCAGGGAGAGATAGAATGAATTTCTTGTTGGTCGGTCCGTCAGAGTGAAAGAGTGAGAAAGCAAGCAAGAAAGCCAGCAAGCAAGAAAGCCAGCAAGCAAGCAAGCCAGTTCCGGAAACTCTCTATAATAAGGATAAGCAGTCTTGACTTCAACATTACCTTTACTAGATTTTATCCCAAAAAATAGGGAGAGGATAGAAAAAAGAAGAAATGGTCTTTACAGTCTCATTCTTCGATAGTCTTGACTTCCTGTTCCGGAGCTTGACCTTCAGATAGTTGTAGAGGGGTGAAAGAGCTCGACCGAGAGGGAGAGGGGCAGGCAATGAAATTGGGAAAGGAAACCGAGTTTACGAGGGGTGAAAGAGCTCGACCGAGAGGGAGAGGGGCAGGAAATGAAATTGGGAAACCGAGGTGTAGAGGTGAGAGGGTGAAGGTTGAACTATCTCTTTGCTTTCGTCTTTCCTTCCTGCCTGATTCTTCTTTTCTTTTCTTTCCCTTGTTTCCAGTTCCAGAATAAATAGGTTCAGTAGTGATTTCGTTCAGTCTCTTTCCGAACTAATTCCCTCTAAAATGACCCGAAATATAGGGAGAGGTATCCATTAAATAAGAAAAGGGCCTTACACGAAAAAGAGTGAAAGAAGGTGTTCCGTTCAGGGTCAATAGTTCAGGGAATATCGTCTTTGGTTCAGTCTTTCCTTCCTGTTCCGGAGAATGCATCTCTTTCTTCTTCTTTTCTTCCTTTAACCTATAACCAACCTATTTACCTTGCTTGTTCAAGAAGTAATAGTAAATGGAATTGTGAGACCGACCGACAATGAATAGGGTCAGGAACAGATCAGCCAGCCAGCCTAGTTACCTCGTGAAAGAATAGTTCCACCTAGAGAAGTGCAGGAGAAAAAACCAAAGCTAAGGAAAAGAGCGAAGCCAGCCACTTTACAGTCTTTGAATAAAGAGGAGAAGATCAAGAATGAATAAGGAAAGGAGTTGAGACTTGTTTACCGAGTAAAAGAATAGGTCAGGAGCCGGAGTTCAGTTCCTTCAGTAGTTCAGTCAGGAGTTTACCCAGTCTTTGAATAAAGAGAAAGAGGAGCCAAGCCAAGCAATGAGACAGACCGATAGGGGAAGGTCAAGTAGTTATTGAATTTACTGTTAAAGAAAGGAAGGAGAGAAGTTAAGGTTCAGGAGCGAAGCTGTGAAACCGACAGGTGAAGGAGTTCAACAGCTCGACCAAGAGGGAGAGGAGCGATGCTGTGAAACCGACAGGTGAAGGAGTTGTTTACAGTTCGTTCAATCAATCAGGGACAGGAGTTTACCGCTTTACCCTGTTCAAGTAAAGGAGAAGATCAAGAATGCATAAAGAATGAATCGAGAGTGAAGACTTCCCCTGACTCATAAAGAAGTTAAAGAAGAAATAGGTGAAGGAGTGTTTGAAGGGACAAGAGCGAAGCCGAGGTTCAGGTTTGAGGTTTCTTCTTCCTTCTCTCCAGCCTATGTGAAAAAGTGAAATCTGGCTGACGAATAAGGAGTTACAGTGAATGAATCTTTCTCTGGTTGAGTAGCTCAGGTCATATCGGTTCCGGAGTTCAAGAAGGTTACGGAGTTCAATCCGGTCACAGTCAGGGAATAGAAGCGAAGGGGAGAAGCCAAGCCAGCCCATTTTACCTCGTTCAGTCTCTCTTATTAATAAGGAGAAGGAGTAGAGTCTTGACTTGCTTGAAAGAGAAGTTCCATCAGGTTAATCAGTATTAGTCCTTCCTGTTCAGTCTCATTAAAGGTGAGTTTCGTCTTGACTTTCTCTTTGTCTTTTTACCTTGGTCAATCTAGGGCAGGCAATGAAATTGTGAAACCGAGTTTACGAGGTGAGGGAGCGAAGCCATGAAGACCATAAAGAATAGGGAGAGGAATGAGGTCTCATTCTTCGATAGTCTTTCCTTCCGAATTCCCCAGTGAAAGAGTTAAATGACCTCAAAAATAGGGAGAGGATAGAAGAAGTAGTTATTTAGTTTAGGATCAAATTAAGCCTTCGTGCAGTCTTTCCTTCCTGTTCCGGCTGATGAATCGAGAGTTTAGTCTTTCTTCATTTACTTTACTATGCAAGAATCAATACAATCAGGTTCAGGAAATGGAATTGTGAAACCGAGTTGTAGAGGTGAAGGAAATGGAATTGTGAAACCGATAGGTGAAGGAGTTTACAGTTCAAGAGTTAATTCATTAGCTGCAGTGTAAGAATATAACATAGGCTCAGGTTCAGTAGTTAAGGAGTTTCCCTTACTGTTACAGAATAAATAATAATAGGTGAAGGAGCCAAGCAAGCAGTCAGACAAGGCCGGCCGGGGACATGAGAGTTTCTTCTCATCCTGCCTATTTCTGAAAGAGTGAAATCTATCTATCTGGCTCATGAATAAGGAGTTCTTACTGTTCCTTCAATCAAAGAGCTACTGAACCAACCTATTTACCTTGGTCAATTCAATCAGGGTCAGGAGAAGAGAAAGAAGCCGACCGAGGTTCAGGAGCGAGTGAGACCGACAGACAGGTGAATGAGTAAGTAAGTTGCGAGAGGACAAAGAATCCATAGCCATAAGAAAAGGAGCGCAGCTTGACCTTCTTCTCATCCCATCCAACTTACCTAGTTCAACCCGAGAATCATCCTCCTGTTTATCGAGTTCCATTAGTCAAAGGTTTAAGGTTTCGGCTTCGGCTTTTCTTCTCGTCAGGGGAAGGTGAACGATTTCATTCATTTACTCGATGGGAAAGTGAAGGGAAAGGAATATCGGAAAAGAAAAGGTTCTGGGGAAGAAGTTCAGTCTCTCTCATTAATGGTGACGAGGTGAATGAGCTTCTCTTTCTTCATTTGATTCGGTTACAGTGAAAGAAGAAATATGAAATAGGTTGCGTGCGGTCAGGTGATATCGTATAAGGGGAAGGAGTTCAGTTCGTTCACTCTCATTCATCTTGCCCTGATTTCATTCATTTACTCGACTGGAAAGTAAGCGTCTTCATTCTATAAAGTGAATATCGTCAAAGGTTACGGAGCTTTACCTTCCTCTCATCCAGCCGCTTTATCGAGTTTACTGTGTTTATGAATAAATAGGTTCCGGAGCTCAGCCACTTTACATTACAGTTCAATCCGGTTCAGGTGATTGAGCTTTACCCCTTTTTGACTCTCCTCTCCTGTTTTTGTTACGGTTCAGGATTGATTGAATGAATGAATAAGGTAAATAGGTTCAGGCCAGGGAATATGGGAAAAGGTTACGGTGAAGGAGATTGATAAAGGGGTTCCGGTTCAGTAGTTCAGTCTCAGGAATCTTCTCTTGCTTGAGTCTTGACTTGAAACACTTTCTTTTGGAGAGTCCATTCATTAGCTGCAGCGGCTTTACCGAGGGAATAAATAAAGAGGATCAAGAACACAGAGAAAAGAGAGAGACCGAAGGAGAGAAAGGTTCAGGCTTCTTCGTTTACAGTTCCATCTGGTTACTACGGTTCAGGTTAATAAAGAAATCAGAGATAACAGGGAAATAGGTAAACTAATGAATTGACTCCCCTTTACAGTCTTTGAAGGGACAAGGTATTGAGTGAATGAGCTTGACCTGATGATCATACAACCTATATTACAGAAGAATGAAAGAAGAATCAGATATTCTATTCCTTTACAGTAAGGGAGAGGAACGAAGTGCGAGACCAGAAGGGATATTAAATTCATTTCATATGCTTTCCCTAGTTCAAGAG
>NW_019647009.1:11689-12297 GCF_002806865.2 Cucurbita pepo subsp. pepo
GAAGGGAATGGGCAGGAGTGAAAGAGCTCGACCGTTAGGGAGAGGAGTGAAAGCAAAGACCTATTACGGAGGGAAAGAAGTCAAAGAATCAGCAGAATAAATAAATAGGGGAAGGGGCATGCAGTCATCGGAGAGGGGCGAAGACAGTCGCTCGAACATCCTTCATTTTCTTAGTTTAGAGTTAAAGAAGGTGAAGGGAGAGTAAGTAAATGAATATGCGAGAATGAATAAGGAGTCTTTCCTTGTATGATTCAAGATTCTTCTTTTCATAATGATTTCCTTGTTAGAAACTATTAGCTTACTCCAATCAGATTTAATAAAGAAGAAGAAGAAAAAGAGAAAAGAAAGGGGATAGGAAAATAGCTAGGATTCCCTGGTTACAGTGAAAGAAGGAAAGTGAAGGAGATCAGTTCGTAAACAAAGACCTATTCGATTCTATTTACCGAGCGAAAGAAGTACAGGAGTTTACAGTTCATTCATAAATAGGGGAAGGTGAAGTAGTTCAGGCAATAGCGGGTCAGGAGTGAAAGCCAGCCCAGCCCGGAAACTCTCTCTCTCTCATTCATTTCTCCCCTCACTCTAAACTCGGATAGTCAATCGTTCAGTAG
>NW_019647010.1:0-1433 GCF_002806865.2 Cucurbita pepo subsp. pepo
GATTTAAAGTAAAGGCCAGAAGGGAGTCAAAAATCAATAGAAAAAAGACCTTCCCGGCGGGACTCTACTACTGGGTCTTATTCCATCTCAAACTCGGATTAGGAAGAGTGCCCTTGAACTACAGATCCTGAATAATACACAATACAAAAAAAGAAAGAGATTCTCGACGAGAAAGAAAAAAAGGGGGGAGGAGAAGAGGAGATTCAGGATAGTCACTCCACTCCATATCTCGGGAACACAGATTCTTCTTTCATTTGCAATTCCTTTCTTGAGTGCGTCTTTGATGATCTCTTTTCTCAGATAGGACAGGGCAGGGGCAGGGAGAAGGGCTTCTTCCGCTTTACAACCGGAATAAGGAACCTTAGAATGAACCAACCCCACCTGCTGTCGATCAAAAAATGGGATTGGAGAGGTTCATGAGTAAGTAGGGAGAGGATCATGAGTAAGTAGGGAGAGGATCAAGATCAGAGAAAGAATAAAACACCTATGTTACCTTGTTCAAGAATAGTGAAACCCGAGTGAAATGAACGACAAAATAGGGAGAGGATAGAATTTGATAATTATTGGTCCGTCAGAGTGAAATCAGTCTGTCGAATGAATAAGGAAAGGAGTTTCGTCTTTGACAAGGGAGAGGAGTCCACTATTCTCGAATAATGAAAGAATAACTCACAATCACGGAATTGACCTCGTGTTTGAAGGGAGAGGTTCATGAGTTTACACAGTGAAAGAAGGAGAGAATATCCGAGTGAAGGAGGGAGAGTCAAAGAGTGAAAGAAGGTGAGTTCAGTAGTGATTTCGTTTACAGTTAAAGAAAAGNTTGAGTTCAGTAGTGATTTCTTTTACAGTTAAAGAAAAGAGAAGAGATCGTAAAATACCCTTGTTTACTAGGGGAAGGAGAAGTGTTTGAATAAATAAATAGGTTCAGAATTCCGTAGTTCAGGAGTGAAGGAGAAAGAATCTTTGTTACAGGCAGGAGAGAGTAAAAGAGTTCCATCAGGTTCAGTAGCTCAGATCATAGAGTCAAAGGGGCAGGTTCATGAGCTTCTCTTTCTTTCCTTTCTCTTTTTCTTTTACCGACTGTAATGTAAAGAAAGGTTCTTCTTCTAGCTTTACCTCTTGAAATAAGGAAATATCGGTTCAGGTTCCTTCTTTCATGAATAGACTCTCCTCTCAAGCAGCAACCTCTTTGAGCTCTTACCGAATCCCAACAAAGCCTATCTTGAGATCACAACTTCCTCTTCTTTTTTCTTTCAAGGACAGAGAGAAGAACTTGTTTGTGGCTCCTTTTCATTCATTCTTTCTTCACGAGCTTGTAGAGAGCCCATGAGTTGATCAATAGTAATGGAATCAAAATCTTTCTCTTTCTCAATAGCAACAACAATATAATTGAATTTCGGATCGCAGGATTCTTTGTTCAATTACTCGAACATCCT
>NW_019647010.1:2853-4041 GCF_002806865.2 Cucurbita pepo subsp. pepo
AGGAAAGAAAAGAGAAAGATCAGTAGCGAACTTTACAGTCTTTGAAAGAAGGCAGAGGTGAATGAGTGAAGTTCGGAAACTATCATGAATCGAGAGTGCTTACAGTGGGAATAATAAATAGGATAATGCAGAGGAAAGGTACGAAGCCAGCAGTGAGACTACAACGAAGAGGATTGAATGAATTTACTAGACTCTAAAAGAAAGGAGCGAAGCCACCTTGTTTACTGTGTAAAAAGGGTCAGGAGCTTCTCATCCTCCCATCCAGCCTATTTACCTTGGTTACTGTTCGTTCCCCCTTGTTCAAGAGTGAAATGACAGAATAAATAGGTGAGAAGGGGAATTAATCTTGCTTCTTTTACCGACTGTAACTGTAAAGGTTCAGTAGCTCAGGGAAGGAGAATGAGTGAAATCAGTAGGATCAGGAGTGCACTCTCATGAATAAGGAGTCTTTCCTCTCCCTTCACAGTAAAAGAGAAATACTCCTTCCTTCCTTCCTTCCTTCCTTACTTACTTATTCTTCACCTTCAAACACGCTGTCTTCGTTTTCTGACTTTGACTCTCCCTTCCGATCTCACACTTCGTTCCTCTCCTGTCAGCTAATTCATTTATTTGTTCTAGAACTGTAACAAAGGAGTTCAATCAGGTCCTGAGGGTTTACAGTTCAAGGATCAAGCAAGATCAATTAAAGAATAAGAATACATAGGGGAAGGAGAAAGAATAACTCAATAGGTTCCGGAGCTTGACCCCTTCTTCTTTCTCATACAGCCAGCCAGCCCATTTACCCCGTGACAGAATTGTCTTCTTCTTTCATTCTTTATACCAGACAGAGCAAATCTTTCTTCAATCAGGTCAGGTAATATCAGTGAAGGAGATTGAGCTTCTCTTTCTCTTTCTTTACAGTGAATAAACAAACAAGGAGTGAAGTCGAATTCATCTTTGTTCAAGACATAGTGAAAGAATAACAAACAATCACTGAATGAAGGCAATATCAGAAAAGGAAGCCAGCCCATTTACCTCGGTCAATCAGTCAAAGGTGAAGGAGGAAGTAGGTAGAGTAGGTTACGGAGAAAGATCAGTGTTTGAATCAATAGGTGAAGGAGATCAGCAGAGGGGAAGGGAGACACACCGTATGAGTTTTTGTAGGATCAAGAGAACGGACCTACAGAAAGAAGGAAAAGGTGAATGAGT
>NW_019647010.1:8281-8758 GCF_002806865.2 Cucurbita pepo subsp. pepo
GAGGTGAAGGAGGTAAGATCAGGAAGCCTATGAAGGAAGTAGCTCAGGTAATATATAGAGCCGAAGGAGCTAAGCTGGCTGTGAGACAGACCAATAGTTAGAGAGGAGCGAAGCAACGAGACCGAGAGGGAGAGGAGCGAAGCAAGCAGTGAGAACGAGTTGGAGAGGTGTGAAGGAGGTAAGATCAGGAAGCCTATGAAGTAGCTCAGGGCATAGAAGTTCTGGTTCCGGAGTTCAGTTCGTTCACTCTTATGAATAAGGAAAGGAGTCTTTCTCTTTTATAGTTCAAGGAAGAGTACATTAGCGGCTTTACCTCCTTCTCGAATAGTTCAACCCGACCCAAGTTCAGTTCAATCAGAAAAAGGGAGGAGAGGGTGTCGGTTTCGACTTTCCTTCTTGCCTGTTACGTCTGTCGAATCTTTCGTTGAGTATTTATAGTCTTTGTTTGATTTCTTTCTTATTCTTTGTCTTTCCTGT
>NW_019647011.1:0-858 GCF_002806865.2 Cucurbita pepo subsp. pepo
TTCGATCCCAATTCTATTTCTATTTCTCATTCTTAACAAATATCTATTATGATTTTTTTAAAATATAATTTTTTTTTTCAATCTAACTCGACCCCTCAAAAATGTGTTGAGTTGTGAACTTGAGTTACTTAGATCACCCATCCAAAACTCAACTTAAGTTGTAACGATCCACATCCACCGCTAGCAAATATTGTTCTCTTTGGGCTTTAAAGACGATCACCCATCCAAAACCCAACTCAACTTGTAATGACCCAAATCCACCGCTAGCAGTCTTTGGGCTTTAAAAACGCGTCTGTTAGGGGGAAGGTTTCTACATTTTTATAAATGGTGTTTTGTTCTCCTCCCAAACCCATGTGGGACATCACAATCCACCTCCTTTTGGGGCCTAGTGTCCTCGCTGACACTATTTCCTTCCTCCAATCGATGTGAGACTGCCGTCAAATCCATCCCCCTTCGGGGCCCAGCATTCTTACTGGCACATTGCCTCGTGCTACCCCCCTTCGGAGAACAGCAAGAAAGCTGACACATCGTCCGGTATCTGGCTATGATACCATTTGTAACGACCCAGATCTACCACTAACAGATATTGTCCTCTTTGGGCTTTCCGTTTCAGGCTTCCCCTCAAAGCTTCAAAACGCATATACTAGAGAAAGATTTCCACACCGTTATAAACGGTGTTTTGTTCTCCTCTCCAACCAATATGGGACATCACATAACTCGTGTATATCCTTATTAAAAATATTAAAAAGTATACAACATTTGTAGATTTAAATTAAATTAATATGGCAATTGAAAATAAAGAAAACAATGTTGTGAAAAGTGAGAAGAATCTGATTAAAAATGAAAAGAGGATCTAAT
>NW_019647011.1:3011-4432 GCF_002806865.2 Cucurbita pepo subsp. pepo
TTATTGGGCTAGTGATGATATTTTAACAGTGTCGGACTATGAGATGTCTAATCCTAATCTCTAATATGAATTTCGAATGCTGATCCGAATCCTATATGGTCGAAAATTCGTATACGACAGATCTATTATATTATAAAATAAATAAAGTAAGAAAGAAGTAATGTTGGATGGGAGTTCCATGTGGCAGGAATTTGGTCCTAGTTTTGGATGGCCATTTCCGTAGGCTTTTCTTGTAAAGAACAATTGGGTATTTAGAATTTTGATGGATACGCCAATGGGTTCGCATTTTGGCCTATAATGTTCAACAAAAAGTAGATACCCACAAAATAAAGAAATAATGGAGGCCAGTCATCATAGAGGTCCCATGCATTTTGGTCAACTTTTCTATAGTGAAAAAGAAAATAAGGGGTATAAACTAAACCAATCCCGAGCATTAGTTCAAGATTAGAACTTCATTTTAGTTATCAGTTCGAATTATACAACTCAATTATTAAGAATCATTGATATGATTATAGCTACGGTTATGTCTGGTTCTTTGTTGTTAAAGCCATAAATTACGGTTCATGATCCCTTATAGTGGATAATATCGTGGGTGGGTACGGTTTATTGTTTGTTGCGAGAGCATTACACAAAGGAAGGGGTCCCAAAAGAAAACAAGGGAACCCCAATTGACAAAATGAAGTTTTAAAGACAAAACAATATGTATTACAGCCAGAGACATTAGATTTGGCTTACCCATTTGCTCTCCATATTGTGCCTGCGGACACATGGCGCCCCAACTTCTCAAATTTGTCAATATTAATGTCTTTCTTTTCTATCAGAATGCCCCTCCTAACACCCCATTGGCCAGTTGGTAAGGGGACATTGACAAACCACCTCCCCCACTCCCCACGTTCCATATATGATATGTAGCTGCCAGTTTTATATCGTTAAATATATGATATGTTCTTTCACGGGGTCGGACGATGTAGCTGCTAGTTTTATATCATTAAATGTATGAAATGTTTTTTTCTCGAGTTCGACTGTCGAAAATAATGACTAAATTATTAATTTAGATATTTTAAAAAATTTATTATTGAAAAAACGTAATTGAGCGGAATTGGGCTTGGGCTTGGGCTTCGTATTCGAGCCATGATCTGAAATTGATTGAATTGGGCTAAGCCCAACTAGTTTCGGTATGGGCCTAATGGGCTTCGTAAGGTGCGATGGTTCCAAAGCAGGAGAGAATCTTTACGTATGGCATAAAATATGAACACACATGGTGCAGCACATTTTATTTAATCACAATTAGTAGAGAATAATGTTAAATCAATGAGGTTTGCCAACTAAACTATCACTAATTAAGATTAGTTTGTTTACCTAACGATAGAAATTATACCAAATATATAATTCTTTCAATATTTATTAGTAATTTCTCAGCT
>NW_019647011.1:11426-12242 GCF_002806865.2 Cucurbita pepo subsp. pepo
TTTTTTTTTTTTTTTTTTTTTTTTTTTTTTTTTTTTTTTTTTTTTTTTTTGTTATGATTTATGAACGATGACGGGTGAAGAAATGGAATACATACGTTGTTGAATGAACGATGTGTTCTATGTATAACCATACAATTAGTTGAAAATATTTTGATCAATTTTCTAAATAACCTCTCTAAGTTTATAAGATTTCAACTTTTAACTCTGATATTGAATCAAAAACTTAAATCAAATTTCTGTCAGAAATTTTTTCTAAAATTTATTAAATTTCACATAAATTTAACTTTAGTGTTGTTTTTCTTTAAAGTCTTGATACAGCTTTAGTGTTGGTATTGTGTCCCACCCCATATGCTAGAGGTTGGATTATGCATCCGCTATCTAGAACGTATGTCATAAGTCAAGATAGTCTAGTTATCTCGAGACATGGGATGACATCATGATGCATGAGTCGTATTGTTGGGAATTGAGATGACAATGAGATGTGACGTGTTGCAGACGATGGAACATACACACGTAGGTAGCATGTGTGGCCAAACAAATTTGGATTCCGCATAAGTGATATTTGGTTGACAAAGAGAAACCTCACTTAAGGTCTAACGAAGTCACAAAGCGAGATGAAAATTGAGTATGTGGCTTCAATTTCTCTCAAAGTTTGTCGTAAATCAGCCTCTAATGACTGATTTACTAGAACTATGAAATCTGTCATTTAGGCCTTATCAGAAGCAAAGAAGTCTATTAAAAGGTAAAAATTATAAAAAGAATTTAACCAACTTAGGAAGATTTTATTCCTTTTCCTTTACTTTATAATAAATGAAC
>NW_019647012.1:0-1851 GCF_002806865.2 Cucurbita pepo subsp. pepo
GAAGCTGTGTTTACGACGACCCTTAATTTGATTTCTTATTCGATTTGGTCGGTGGATTTGGCGGACCCAAATTCTGAAATGGCCAAACAATTCAAGGTCACCATGAGAGGACTGATGGAAGAAGCTGGAAAACCAAATATTAGTGACTTTTTCCCTGTGCTGAAGAGGTTGGACATGCAGGGTATAAGGAGGCGCATCACCGTTCATTTTGGAAAGATGTTTGAGATGATCGATGGGAAGATTGATGAACGGTTGAAGATGCAGGAATTGCCCGATTTCAGTCCTAAAAATGATATGCTACATCATCTTCTCAACATGAGGGAGGACAACAACGAGATCCCCCTTGATAGAAACCAAATCAAACATTCAATATTGGTGAGGAGCACTCAATACTCTGTTTCTATTTCATTGGATGCATAAATAATATTTGAGTTGGAATTGGAAATGGTTGTAGGTGTTATTTACCGGAGGAACAGAGACGACTACATCAATCGTGCAATGGGCGATGACACATCTTTTGAAGAACCCAGAAACTATGGTGAAACTCAAAGAAGAACTCTCGCGAGTGATTGGGAAAGGAAATCCAGTTGAAGAATCGCACATCAACAAGCTCCCCTATTTACAAGCAGTCATCAAGGAAACGTTGCGCCTGCAGTCTGCGCTACTTCTTCCTCGTAAAGCCGAATCAGAGGTCGCCATTTCGGGCTTTACAATTCCAAAGGGTACCCAAATAATCGTCAATTTATGGGCCTCATATAGAGACTCCAGTGTGTGGGAAAGCCCATATTTGTTCCTGCCAGAGAGGTTCTTGGACTCGGCCTCTGATTCCAAAGCCAGAAACTTTGAGTTCATCCCATTTGGTAGTGGGCGGAGAATTTGCCCTGGACAACCATTAGCCACAAGGATGTTGCATTTGATGGTGGGTTCGCTGCTTCATTGGTTTGATTGGAAGCTTGAAGAAGGAGTAACGCCAGAGAATATGAACATGGATGAAAACTTTGGTATTACTGTGGAAAAGGCTCAACCTTTACGAGCTGTGCCCCTTCTAACCTAATTACATTTCCAATTTCTTTTATTCCGTAGTCTGTTGCTTATTTATAGCTTACTCAAAAGTTGGAGTTGTATGGAGTATGCACGCAGCTTATTTATAGCCTTGTATGGAGTCTGCAGCTTGTTTATAGCTGTATGAAGTCTGCAGTTTGTTTATACCTTTACCTTAATCACATGGAGTCTACACCTTATTTATAGCTTAATCAAAGGTTGGAGTCTGCCTTTATTTATAGCTTAGTCAAAGTTTATATACACCTGTATTTTTTTTGTAAATGACATATAAAATTGGGTAAATAACATATAAATAAAATGTCATAAATAATAAATAGTTATTTACCGTAAAAAGCGGTAAAACTATATACGGCAGATAGTTATATATTATATCTGTTAAAACTATATATAATAGGCTAAATCATAATATATCCACGTAACTTTGAAGATGTAGTTTCTATCATTTGTAAAATTATTTAGTGAGTCTTATTTCTTTGTGTTCATCTGAATCGAGTGTGAGTTGTTGTGCAATCCCAACACATCTTTCTCTTTGTCGTTATTGTTGTTGTTTGTCACCTGGAGAATCGTATTGTTGCTATTTGTCACCTGGAGAATCGTATTGTTGCTATTTGTCACCTGGAGAATCGCGTTAATGTAATTAAAAAAAATTGCCTAAATCATATGACATATGAATAAGAACGTTTGTGGATAATTATTTGATCTTTTTGGTTTTAACCTTATTTCTCTCAATTTCTTAATAACAAGATTCAATTTTGTTATAAAAAGAAAAAAAAAAAAAAAAAAAAAAAA
>NW_019647012.1:7360-9194 GCF_002806865.2 Cucurbita pepo subsp. pepo
AAAAGTAAAATAATTATATATTTAAAAGGAAATGCTTGACATAATATTGGTAATAATCTGATTAAATAGTTTATTTGGTTCATAATTATAGCTAGGCTGCGCTTCCCCCACATTTTTTTCTTATATCTATATATATATAAATATATATATACTTGCCTTTTGCAAATGTGTTTAAAAAAATAATTAAATTTTAAAAATTAGAAAAAAGTAAATTTTGCTAAGATTTCTAAAGCAACTTTTAAAAAGTGAAAATCTTATAATATAATCATATTATTAAATATAGCTAAAATATTCCTTTCTTTATAAATCTAAATTTTGATTTCGTGCAACATTTAACATTATAATTTATTTAAAAGATAAACTTTAGCATATAAAAAGGATTTATGAAATTAATCATTTCAAATCGTGATGTTCCTCTTCTTTGTTAAGAAGTATCATCGTGGCACTCACGTAAAGAAGGAGTCTATAAATGAATTGAAATCACGTTCGAATGAAATCGATCTTTAGTGTAAAATAGCGAAAAAAGACTTTAAAATTTTGAAAAGTATACATTATTTTTTTCAGTGATTCAATTATAAAAATTTCATTATTAAGTGTACTTTACTTAGAACAATGGAACGTTGGGAGCCTTCTAAGAACTTTCTTGAGATACACGTGAGTGAGGACAAAACATGCTAAAAGAAGTAGGAAACGTGATTATGTCGTAGGAAAACGTCAGAGGCATCGATTACCGAATATAAGTTCATCCATATATTTAAAAACGTACATGAGGTATGTAAGGCTGGGTTATATTTTACTTAAGCAACATCAAAAAGTATTTACCCAGTTTGAGCAAAATATATATTTTAGGTGAAGGAGAAAGCACATAAAGTCCATGGTGACTATAAAAAGAATTGTTTAAAGTTTAGGGTTCTATCNGATAATTTATTGTGGCATTCGAATAAAAAAGAAGTCGATGAATGAATCGCATTTTTTTTATTTTTTTTAGTGCTTCAATCATACAAATTTTATTATTAAGTGTCCTTCTAAGAATTTTCTTGAGATGCACGTGAGTGAGGACAAAACATGTTAAAAGAAGTAGGAAGCGTAATCATGTCGTAGGAAAACGTCTAAAGAGGTATGTAAGGCTAGGTTATATTTTACTTAAGCAACAACAAAAAGTATTTACCGAGTTTGAGCAAAATATATATTTTAGGTGAAGGAGAAAGCACATAAAGTCTATGGTGACTATAAAAAGAATTGTTTAAAGTTTAGGGTTCTATCCATTTGAAGATTTTACATGTGTTTAATTTTTCTTTCTTTGTTGGTTCGTCTATATCATTATTTTAATGTCACCCATTGATAATAGAGCACAAATACCATATGGGTGGTTGGGTATACAGATCTCCTCCTTTTTTGGGTTTTGACTTATGTCTCTTGGCGTAGGTTAGTGGGTATGAACATCCACCCTTTACCCTACAGGTCTTCATAATCTTGACTACTTTTAAACATAAACTTAAAAAATATTGGTTTCATTATCCATTTAGACCAAGATATTGAAAGTTTATGAATTTGTTACGTACTTTTAAAAGCATTCAATGCATCTAGTTTTAGTGATTATTTAGAGAAATGAGAATTCGAAGAGTCATTTTGTTGAGATAATTTAAGAGAAGATGTTGATAATTCAGATGCCAAGTGTCCAAGGAGGAAAAATAAAGCATATATTTAAAATTACTTTGAAGATACTGCAAAACAAGACCATTTGACCAAGTACAGACATAATTTTAAAAGAAGACACAACTTCCTTTGTAGTTCAACAACATAAACAACACTTGTTATGTTCCTACGGTGTCTC
>NW_019647012.1:10681-12099 GCF_002806865.2 Cucurbita pepo subsp. pepo
TTTTAATTACCTCAATTATTTACGCCATTAGTGGGTAATGCAATCGTCATTTATTCTTAAGAAAAAGTATTATGGCACAGATTTGGGAAGCAAAATGATGGATGGAAACGCCGACACATAGAAGGAAGCGAGTTGGGAATGAGGAACCAACAATCAATTCAATTGGTTTTTTGTTGGAAAGTAAATGGAAAAGACATTCACTTGGGACTTTTAATTTCATTGATTTTACAGAAAAGTACTTAAGAACAAAGAATTTAAATGTGTATGATGAATTAATGTATTTTAATCATCAAATCTAGCAGGTGAATGAGGGTGTTGACTGGGGAGGGAGTTGAGTAAGGATTGGGTGTGATGGAGTAGGATAGATCACCTAATTGGACATGAGAACAGAAGATTAGGAGAAAGAACAGCAAATAAGGGATTTGATTGGAGGGCAACCCCGGGATCGCAATTAGCTCATCCACTCTCACTCCGTCCATCTCGTCAGTTGGGAAGGAGAATAAATTTTTTTTTATAAAGGCGTGGAAATCCTTCCCAATTTTTTTTTTTCTCGCTTACATTTGAGTGAAGGTTAGATTGTGTGGTAATGGAGTATGGTAGATTCGTCCCATATGTTTGTCGGCAGTCGAAACACTATGGACGCAACTATTGGACGCAGCGGTTGTGTTTGTGTTGAAGATTTATATGTGGAGAAAATTAAAATCTTCACATACGTGTATCCACTGAGGTGTTAGATGTGATAGAAATTCAGTAACAAAAATGCTACGGCCCAGCCCATTGATTGCTTTTAAGGACTACACTTACAATAGCCGTAGGCCTGTTTGAACCAGCCCACAACTGCATCATTGAGGGAAACAAATCTTTAATTACTTTACAACTAACTCGCTTGTGTTTAAGGAAGTTGGTGCGACCAAATACTAGACATCCTCTTATGATTGTAAGACTTCCATCATTGACCAAAAGATCAGAAATTTGAATGTCTCCCGAATTCACTCAGTGTCACATGATTTCTTATTTTAAATTATAAAAATTTATTAAACATGCAAATAAAAATATGAACTTCCTAAAATTAAACAAAAATTGGAAAGACCCAATTTGTGATAAATAAAAAGTTGTGACTAAATTCTAAGTTAATCAAAGATATAATACTTTGAATGAGTAGAAGTAATGGTTATGTTTAGGTTGGCGGCAGAACCATTAAAAACGAACGGTTGTCTTTTTACGTTTTGGACGGTTAAGATTTCCCGCCACAGGGAGCTTCATTCGCATACGGATAACGCTGGTGCAGAGTACTGCAGAGTACTACAGAGTGAGACGAGGACCCAAGAACCAGTGGCTGAGAATTGTAATCTTTTCATTTTCACTATTTCACAGAGACCATCAATGGCCGCTCTTAGGTTCGGCTTCACCGCCACCAC
>NW_019647013.1:0-12091 GCF_002806865.2 Cucurbita pepo subsp. pepo
GAAAGACCGAAGCTCACTCAACTCACTCAACTCACAAGACCAGTAAAGAAGTTGGAAAAGTAAGCTGTTTTGTCTTTCAAGAACTTAACCATTATGAGTGATTTAAGAGTGATTCTGTGAGATTTCACTTTGGTGGAAGAGGAAGAGGAGAACGAAACATTCTTTATAATGGTGTGGAAACCTCCCTAGCAGACGTGTTTAAAAATCGTGAGACTGACAGCAATACGTAACGGGCCAAAGTGGACAATATTTGTTAGCGGTGAGTTTGGGCTGTTACAAATGGTATCAAAGCCAGTCACCAGACGGTACGAGACATTGGTCAGTGTAGGGCTAGACTCTCTCCATAGAAGATGTGTTTTAAAACAGTGAGGTTGACGACAATACGTAACAAGCTAAAGCATACAATATCTGCTAGCAATGGGCTTGGATTGTTACAATGGTATCAAAGTCAGACATCGGGCGGTATGCCAGCGAGGACGCTGGGCCCCCAAGAGGGTGGATTGTGAGACCCCACATCAGTTGGAGAGGAGAACAAAACATTCCTTATAATGGTGTGGAGACCTCTTCTTAGCAAACGCGTTTTAAAACCGTGAGACTAACAATGATACGTAATGGGCAAAAACGGACAATATCTGTTAGCGATGGACAGACTTAAACGGTTACAGATTCATTTCTTACAAAAGTTTCTTAAGTGTTAGAGAGCTAGAAACGTGAGCCATTTCATTTGACGAAAGTTTAGCTCACGGTCTGTTTGATAACGATTTTGTCTTTTGTTTATTTCTTGAAAACCCTCCATGTTTTGCAGGGCCAGATCTACCACTACTCATACTAGGATCTCGCAAAAACAGCCACAAACTGCTTCAACTACACCGCCAGGATCCAAGGAGCATTCAAGGTCATACTCAGCACCAAGTATGTAAAAGCTCAATATTTCTATTACTTTCCATCAAGTTATTAGCCCTTCTTTTTGTTTAGCAAAGGAAAATAAGCTTCCTCTTAGTTTAGAGGAAAGAATAGTTTCATTATTTTCATTCTACTTTTTCTCATAGCTGTGAAATAAATGACATAAAATGATAGTAGTTTTCTCCATGATCCTTCATGTTCTTCTTTTCGTTTACTTCAATATTCTTCTAAAACCAAAATGATTATCAAACGAGGTCTCGAAATAAGTATCGAGTTCCAAAGAACATTTTAAATGATTAACAAAGATTAAGAACGAGAAGAAATAGTTTCTTATGCTAATTTAGGGTTTTTTTTTTTTTTTTTTTTTTTTTTTTTTTTTTTTTTTTTTTTTTTTTTTTTTTTTTNTCCAAGCCACGTGTAACGTATGCTTCACGGAACCATGCTAAAATTATGACACCGTACACGTGGCGCTTAGTGGTAATCTGACATCAGCCCTTGGAACTTTCCTTCGGAGTCCATGTCCTATCATTAGCTGCCACGTATTTTATTGTAAACTTCACTATTTTCTTTGACACGTGTTGAGCTATAAGTGGTTTATTGGCACTAGCTTAATATTGGTGGGCTCCACTTTATCGGGAGATTTGTTATTATTAAGAAAAAAATATATCTGATTTAGTCGAAATATATTATTATTATTTTATAAAAAAAACTTTGGTCCTAATATTTTTTATTTTATACTAAATTTATCAAAATTATTAAATCCTATCTTGCAATTCTCGAATGACATTATTTATTATTATTTTTTAATTCACATATAAGATTTAAAAATCTAACGTCGTAGTTTATAATATGTTCGACGCGATAACGTACGACATACATGTTGTCAAAGGGACGCAACAAGATTTTAATTCACAGATGCGGTGTATGTTCAATTCAGTGGAGCTATGCCGGATTGACCTAGTTTATAAGGTACAAAATAATTTTTATGACAATTGAAGGACCCGACACGATTCGCCCAAAACCTCAATAACATCTACCTTTTTCGCTGGGAAGAGAAGAAGTCCTTATTTACCCGACTCGATGACTAAGAAGAAGTATGTTTTGATTATTATAAAATGTTACACCGATATTTAAATAATATTAATTTTTACATAGAATCATCATTATTTTATATTCAATTTCATTATTGAGTGGGGCGATGATAATGTAATGATTTTGAAGGACGCCCTTTTTATCTTTCACATAATTAAAATATATACCAAAAGAAAAAAAAAAAGTCGATACTTTTAAATTAGTTCACATCTAAATTACGTGGACAACATTTTAGATTTGTAAGTTTATATACTTATGAGACAAAAATGTCATAATCATAGGAATCGAGTAAATATTTAGTGATTTTTTTAAAATTTAAAATTGGTAGCTAGCCAACTCATTAGAAAAATATTAAAATATCATGATAATGAGTATATAGTGGCGGCTAATAATTAAATTATTACATATTAAAGTTTAAGAATAAGTTTGAAATCTCCCCTATAATACCTAATTTTAACGATTAGGGTTTATGAAGCTAGCGGCACGATACACGGTGTTTTAACATTTATTATTTTGATTTCTACGAGTACGTACGAGAAATAGCTTAAAAAAACATATGGTAAAATAAACAAAAACAAGATTCAAATCGATAGAGACATTTATTGGTAATTGATAAAGTGCTTTCTTCGGTATTAATCATCGGCTAGCACTCACCTCCAAGATTAGGGTCAGTGGGGGCAATTTGTAAAAGTCGGGGCCAATCGAATATCAAAAATATAATCTTTTAAATAAAAAAATTGTCCCATCAAAATCCCAATCCTAATCTTAATTTAATTAATCAACAAAATATTTATAAATTTATAATATAATCTTTAATTTAATAATATATATATATTTGGAAATGTCTTCCACGTATACATTTTGTGGCTGATAATTTAGCAGTTTTTTAATTATGAATTTCCAAAATTTATATTAAAAAAAAAAAAAAGCTTTTTCTGTCTTTCCCGTTTCTTCTTCACTCACAAATTCAACTAAACTTCCCATTACTCATAGAAACACTCTGCGTTTCTTCGAATTCCGCCATGTTCAACGATCAGGCACCAGCGGTAACTTCCAGAGCCAGCCATGGCGGAAACGACGACGATCAAATCCGTGATATTCATGCTCTGACCTCGCCGCAACCACCGCCGGTGACGGCTAATCGGAACCGCCGTGGTGAGGCCTGGGAAACGACGAGTCAGAGATCGACTTCAATGGCCAGCGAAGGCGGCTCCAGTGAGAATTTCACCTCCATGAGTCGAGAGTTTAATGCTCTCGTTATTGCAGGCGCGGAGATAGGCGATGATTATCGCCATGATCGACCGATTAACGAAGCTCCAAATAACTTGAGCCGAATCAGAGAGGAAGAGTATACGCCAGAGGAGGAGATGAATCCGTTAGCGATCGTACCAGACGGACATCCGTTCGATGATCGCTTAGCGCCGTTGGCGATCTCGAGACAAGAGAACAGGAGAGGCGGCGGCGGCAGCGGTACGGCAGCGACTAGAGAGATTTCGTTGCATATGGTGAAGAAGGAGGAAGTGGAGACGAAGATAAGTGCATGGCAGAACGCGAAGATTGCGAAGATTAACAATCGGTTCAAGAGAGAAGATGCGGTGATCAGTGGATGGGAGAGGGAGCAGGTTCAGAAGGCGTCTTCATGGATGAAGAAGATCGAGGTACGTGAATTGAAAATTGCGCTTTCTCTGTGCATGTAACCTGTTTGAAGAAATGCCTCGTATCGTGTTTGTGAATATTACTTCTCCTGTTTGGTCAAAAAGTCGATTTATAACGCTTATTTGCATTAAACATGTCAAATCTTCTTAAATCTCAGTCACTTTTGAACCAAACTTTCCTATGAACTTTTGAATATCTGAGAAAGAACAATTCTAATTTCTTCTTTCTGTTAATCATTCCATATAAATTTAGATTCATTTTGAAACTTCACACATGAACAAGCTGAAATTAGAGATCATTCCATTGTGGTGAGTAACAAAACAGAAAAGAAATCTGCATCTTTGTGTATAGCATGGATTGGATTGAAGTGAAAGTTTGAATTTATGCAGAGAAAATTGGAAGAGAAGAGAGCAAAAGCATTAGAAAAAATGGAGAATGAAGTAGCAAAAGCACACAGAAAAGCAGAGGAAAGAAGAGCATCAGCAGAGGCGAAGAGGGGAACAAAAGTGGCCAAACTCATTGAGATATCAAACTTGATGAGAGCAGTTGGAAGGCCACCAGCCAAGCGCTCCTTCTTCTAAATTCCTCCCTTTCCATTCCCATAATCCCAATGCTTCTGCAATTGATTAAGGACATGGACAAAGCCCATCTCCTTACAACAGCCATTTCTTACGCCAAAACCAACTTGAAACAGCCTCCTACCGAAAGTGAAGAACAGAAGCAATAGCAGAGGTGCTCAGTATTTCATCAAATATAAGGCAAGAAGGAGCCTGGTTCGCCATTGTGGATGGTACACAAACTTTGTATCTTGTCCTCTCTTATGTACAAATGATACGAACTATTGTTGATGGTAGCTTCGATGCTTAAACAATTTAGTATTGACTAGAAGCTATATGAAAACTTATGAATTCAAAGAGATATGGCTTAAGTAGTGATTGTCATGGCTGCTTATTTTGCGCCATGAGTAGCAGATATCTACCTTTCGATGCTCAAGTGAGTGCCTTCAACCTGTTCATCTTCTTGAAGGGATAGTAGGTTGAGTTCATGTCTATTAGAGATATTTAATATTAAATTATAGTTTGATATTTTATTAGAGGTAAATATCTTTTTATGTATTATTCTTTCGATTTATTACTCTTTACATGTTCTTGTAATTTATTTTATTATAAATAGATAAGTTTCACGCTATTTAGATGTGGTGGATTAACAAATATTCTCATGGTATCAGAGAGCTCTTTCAATTTAACAACCTGATCCTTTCTTTTCAATGGCTTTTGAATCCTTTCTTATTCTTCCCCACCACCATTGTTGGCTTTGACGTTGCAGGGGCAGTTTCCATGACTGCCACATGCAGAGCCGAATGATTACTCTTCGACTCCACCCTTATCACCCTTCGCTATACTCTGTACATACAATCTCACATTTTCCAACACAATCGATTTTCCCTCAACCAACATGTTCACGGTGCAGGTGGGGACAAGGAAACTTTCTCCACTACCGACTTTCTTACTGAGGCTTATTAAATGGACATGCCACATGCGGAGCTGATTGATTACTCTTCGACTCCACCCTTATCACCCTTCACCATACTTTGTACATGCAACCTCACCTTTTCCGACACAATCGATTTTCCCTCAACCAACATATTTACGATGCAGGTGGGGACAAGGAAGCTTTCTCCACTACCGACTTTCTTACCGAGACTGATTAAATGGACATGTTCACAGGTGGGGACAATGAAGCCTTCTCCATTATCAGATTTCCTACTTGGGGCAGATTAAATGGACATGTTCGTGGGGCAGTTGGGGACAAGGAAACCTTCTCCATCACCAATTTCCTACTCGGAGCAGATTAAATGGACATGTTCACGGGGTAGGTGGAGACTCATATAATTTCCTACTCGGATTAAATGGACATGTTCATGGGACAGGTGAGGACTTTTAGTTGAATGCTCGAGATAGCCTCACTCTTCTTACTCCCTCGAGTTGAAACTACATGTCGACCTTGGACTTTATATGGATATTTTAACCATAGGTATACTAAAATTTAAATCTTGATGTCCACATTTTATCCTTGATTGGACTATATATTTAAACCCCGCAAAAACCCTCGGCAACGGCCATTAGCTATGGCGGTTTATTCCTCTCTCTCGCCTTCTCCTTCGCTCTCATGTCCTTATCCCTTCGCTTTCTCCCCAACGCGTCACTCGGTCGCACAAACCAATGTGATGCTTCGGAGCTTCTCTGCTGTAAGACAGAGACCAGTGCGCGCGAAAGCTTTCTCCGTCAACGCGACATGGGAAGGTCTCGACTCCGTCAACATCGCCGATAACGTAACCCAGGTTCTTGAATGCTCTCTCTATCTCTTGTTTATTTTGTCGGATTACGACAAGTATGGCGTAGTTTTCTTGGTTGTTCGTCGGGAAGGGATAGCGACGAGGATTTTTGGGGCCTGTTATCGCTAGATTGAAGGTTGAATAGGAAATTACAAAATGGAAACGAGATATGTACTCTTTTTTATATTTTATTCTTTGCATCGACGAGTATAATTTCACATCGATTATATAATTGTTTCCTTCTATTTAACAATTTCCTGGTTTTCTGCTATTGCGTTCTGTGAATGTGGTGTAAGTTATCCGTTCAAGAGTATAATCCCTTAGAAGTAGGTTTTTTCAGTTGAGAATTTAGTGAAAAATCTATAATAATATTTCAAACAGGAAAAAGAAAAGTAATGCAGATTTTGAACTCCTTGGAATATGTTGTGCAAATTCTTGAGCAACGTTGTTGGATATTCTGTTCCCTCAATGAGTGTCGCATGGTCATGGTTTATACACTCAAGTTTTCCATCAGTTGAAATTGGTGAAATTCATTTTTTTAAATTTTAACTGGACTCAATCAACCAATTTTAATCGTAAATTTTTACTATCATCGATTTGTACTATAAATTTGAACAAGTGATAAATTAATATCACATTAATTTTAAATTGGAAAGTTACCCACGTACTAACTAATCAACAAAAAAGTCAAAAAGACTGAGAGTAAATTAATTTTTCCCAAAAAATGTGAAGACTATGGTAAAAAATTGGGAAAAACAAGCATAAATTTCAAATATCGAAAACTAAAAATGAAACTGTTGTCTATGAGCTTGAGAAATTAATTTTATCATTTATTCAAGTTTAAGCTTCAATTTTATATAATTAAAAAATTAAGGTCAAATTTGACTCACTAAGATGACTATTGGATTAAAAAGGAAAGAAAGTTTCCTTTCAAATAATTACTGATTTGAGTGGTTCTGTTGAATTTATTTAGTTGATTGGAAGAACGCCCATGATATATCTCAACAAAGTAACAGAAGGCTGCGTGGCAAATGTTGCTGCAAAACTTGAATCAATGGAACCATGCCGAAGTGTCAAAGACAGGTAAGCTTCTACTTGGTGAAGATGGGTTGTTTATTCCTCCACTGTATTCTACTGTTAGAATCCTTGCGTATGACAGCACATTTCTGTAGAATCCTGTGTTGGTTGGCAGCTATGTTCTGAGTGGTATGTAGGAAGATTATTAATGAAATATCAGACAACTATTGTAGCTTATCTGCCCTTCAAGAAAACTTAATTGGGATTCAAGTTATTCGAAAAGTCTCTAAAATGAGAGGAGTTTAAAGCTTCTATTTATTGAGGACTAATCAACAAACTGCAAGTGAATTACTAACAAAATATCAGATTTGAAGAAAATTACAAAACTTGGGCTATTTTTTGTAGGGCATATTGTACTTGTGAGTGGTATAGGCAGTCTCGGTTTAACTTTCTACTTTCAGCCTAATTTTTTATAGGTTTACACTCGAGTCAACCGTATGCTAAATGTTTTTCAAAGTTAATTAGACTTCGGATTTTGACTACATCAGCAACCTTTAAAATGTGTTGGAGATGTACTACAGATTTAGAGATTATACTATGTATCGTTTTCAGCATATTTCTTTTCATCTCAGTGCGAGGAGTGAGAGGAGATATATACATGTACATACATTACTGATCGGTTTATGTCTTTAACCTATTGACTTCTCAGGATTGGTTTCAGTATGATATCCAGTGCCGAGGAGAGTGGTGCAATTTCTCCAGGTAAGGTAAGTAAGTTGTACTTGGAAAAAAGTATTGATGTTTATTATTAAGGCGCAAATATATTCAGTTGGAGCATATCTTATTTCTGCCATTAAGTATGTGACCCCTGGGATTTTGAGATGTTTTTTTATCCAACCATCTTTAATACTAATTCATTTCTCTATGAGGTATTTGTTTTGTTTCTAAAAATAAAATACATGACCTTGATGTTTCGTTCTTGTAATGAGTAGACCATACTAGTTGAACCAACAACGGGGAATACGGGGCTTGGCATAGCTTTCGTTGCTGCAACAAAAGGGTACAAACTTGTAGTTACCATGCCTGCTTCCATAAATATGGAAAGGAGGATCCTACTACGTGCTTTTGGTGCAGAGATTGTTTTGACAGACCCAGAGAAAGGCCTCCAAGGGGCTGTAGCCAAAGCTGAAGAAATTCTAATTAGTACTCCCAATGCCTTCATGCTTCAGCAGTTTGATAACATTTCAAACACGAAGGTTATTTCTATTTTCTCTTTATTAAGTTGTGAACACATACTCTATGCAACCTAAATGGCGCTGTATTCCTTAAGTTTTATGCAATCTTCATTATCTTCACCTTTTTATATAATTGCGTTGTAAGTGATGACAATGATGTAATGTTAAAGCCTGTTATTAAGTTTTACTTCATGAATTACAGGTCCACTTTGAAACCACAGGACCTGAGATATGGGAGGATACCATGGGTAGTGTTGACATACTTGTTGCTGGAATTGGAACTGGTGGTACCATAACAGGCACTGGTCGTTACCTAAATATGAGAAAAGAAACGATTCAGGTTTGGGCTATCAGAATTATTTTTTACATGGTAAATTCTTTATTGAAAAAAATGGCAAAAGACTAGGAGACATGCAGTAATGCCTTCAATGAAGAAGGGAAAAAATGGATGAGCAAAGTGGCCAACTAGCTTTATAACAAATTCCTCAAAAAATTTACGAGTTCCCATGAAAGTTGGACGGAGAACGGATTATTATGTGCAATACTGCCAATATATAAATGTCAATCCATATTGTACAAAGTTATCATCCGAAAGTAGTATTATATATTATTAGCTCATCAAATGTTTTATTATTTCAAGGAACACAAATGTTTGTGTCACCTAGTTTTCATGCGTTAAATTATTTGATTTATACCCTATTAGTATTTATATGAGAAAAAGTGTAAAGAGAAAAGTAAATGATACTTGGATGGAGAAAGAGACAACTTCGTACTTTTAGTTTTCCAAGTTTCCGTGAATTCCACTTTTTGCAAAAAGGCTAGATTGCGAGAGCAGCCGGGAGAGAGCTTTAGTTGAAAAAGTACTCGAAGCATCAATCTTCCAATCTCTCGAATCTTCAATATTATTCACTTAATAGATTCCAATTCAGCCAAAAAGGAGCTGAATTCGTAGTTTACCTCTCGAATCTTCCAAGTTTTTAGTATATTAGTCATTTATTATGTTCTGGCTTGCTGCTTCCTTTAGATGGTGTTTAATGTTCTGATTAAGTGTTTTATTAACGTAGATAGTTGGTGTGGAACCTGCAGAAAGAAGTGTAATCTCTGGAGAAAATGCCGGTGAGTTGATATTATTATTATTTTTTTTAATCTTCTATATACTTGGAAGGATGATGTCTAGTTTTTGGGTCAAGGTTTAATTGTTGATCTCTCAGGCATTAACATTATTGAAGATTGGCGCAGGTTATGTACCCCCTATTCTGGATGTCAAGTTGCTTGATGAAGTGATCAAGGTAATTACTTCCTTTTGAAGGCAGGGGTAATATGCCAATAGTGGAATACACATTTTATGTTTATAATTTTTATCCTTTTAGTTTACTATGGAATTGAACATTTAAGATGACACACATATCAATCATATTCCATGTGGTAGAATTCCCTCATCCTTTTTTTTTCTTTTGACATCGAAATAATCTGGTATTACATTTCTTTGTTGTGGCTCATTGTAGTTAGCCCATGGTTTTTATACTAGCATTATTTGTGAATATATATAATGTTATTTGGTTTAGATTTTGAAATATTTTGAAACTTTATTTACACCTGCAATATTATAACTTGCAGTTTATTTATTTATATGGCTACAACCAATCATCAACAACTCGTAAATAACTTGCTAATGAGATAATTGTAGGTAACCAATGTTGAAGCTATAGAAATGGCTAGGAGGTTAGCATTGGAGGAAGGCCTACTGGTAATTATTTATGTTCTTAAGTGTTATTTTGGTTGGAAAATTTCCATGCATGTTCTACTTCTATCTATTCCGCCATAAAAAACTTGTTAGAAATATTTTATTGTCCTTGGGATAATCCTTCATATTTCCCTTGAGATACGGTGGTTTCTCCTCTTCGACAGTTTTCCTTAAGATTTGATAGTTTCTTCTCCCTCGAGTAAGAGTGTTGTTTTAGACTTTTAGTAATTAACATATTTTCACCTCTTGGTAGGTTGGCATTTCATCAGGAGCTGCTGCAGTAGCAGCGATTAGTCTGGCTAGGAGGCCTGAAAATGCTGGAAACCTTATTGTGGTATGTTCATTCCATTTTCTCCATTTGAAAAGTCATGTGCTGGGTCTACTTGGTGAAGATCCCTATTCCAGAACATACACATAAGTCTTCTGACAGGCAGAGACAAAACGAGTCTATTTCTTTACAATATTCCATATTTTTATTTAAAAAAGGGTAGCACATCTCTCTGAGACTGGGAGAACAAATAGCCGTGAAGAAGAGGGGGGTGAGGGGGCTACTTTGTCTAGTGTTTCTCCATTAAAAAATCATGTAATTTTGTAGAAAACTTATTATCATCTTTTCCATGCCTTTTCTCTTTCTTTTCACACTTATTCTACAACAAACATTCTGTTCTTGTCCATGATCAACTTTACAACTTTCAATTCTCTAGCTTCTCAGTCTTTGCACCCTCCTTTTAGTGAATGGTTTTAAGTTCTAGCCAAAGGTTTTTGGCTTGTTTCTTGTATTTAGTAGCTAGTCGTCTTTTCCATGTATGCCGCTTTAGCTTGTTGGAAGTATTGTGTTTCCATTTTTGTAGTGGGGAAATTGTTTCAAATTTATATAATCCACCCCTAGAAACATGATCTAAAAGAAAAGAAAAAGACTATGTAATGTTACCCTCCAAAAGTGCAAGAACACTGAGTATCTTTTTTCAAAATCTTAATTCTACTTATGATTGTATTCATGCGTGTAGGTTATATTTCCAAGCTATGGTGAGAGATACATATCCTCGGTGCTTTTTCGTTCTATTTATGAAGAAGTTCAGAGAATGTAGACGAGATAGGAGTTGCCCAAGTTTGTTATACTTTGAAGACGATTCATTCATAAATCAACAACGATAATGTAGCTTCCTGATGCTTTTTCACTGCAAACTATATGATTTCAATGTGTACACCTACTGAAACATCTCTCTCTTTTCTGTTTTGCAGGTACAACAATTTATCAAGGCACAAGAATCAGAAAGTCGAGCGTAATTGCATCTATATTAGGTAAACAACCGTTATTCCAAAAGATTGAGAAGTAAAAAAGGGCAGAATAAGGGCTTAAAATGCAAAGAGAAACGGTGTAATATGAACTAGAATAGAAGACAACAACAATCCATAGCTCAAAAAGAAGTGTACGCCCTAGGTTAGGCACTTTTTAAGTATGGAGCTATTTTGTAGGTTCTCGCTCATAACATCACTAACTATTTTTATATATTCTAAGAAAGTTTCAATTATTCTTTACTGAATATGTTATGCATGTCTCCCATAGGTCAAGTGTCATTTGCTAATGAATCTCTCCCCACGCTCCTCCCTGACCTTGTTAGAAGTTCTATAACTATTACCTAAATTTCCTCGGGGTCTTTGAAGGATAGCATAGCAATTTCATATTCTTTAATAAATTTCAATAGCTTTCAGCCGTGTGAAAATGAGTCTTTCAAATAGATAGTAGTTTCAAGCTGCATTGCATTGGACATACTTCCTAAGGAGTTTGTATTCAAGTTTATTTGCACTTCTTTTACATTCTTTTTCATGTTTGAGTTCGCTGTTCTTGGGCGATTCAAGTTCCTAACTTCTTAACTCTTTTACATTTGCAGTCTTCATCTAAATTTAGTTAAGGTATGCAGTTCTATTCATAATCTTCTCTCCATTTCTTAAATTTTATTTCTTTCATTTCTCTCTTGAAATTTGTTCCCTTTGGAATACAAGATGAGTGACTTTTTCAAACTGAAACAAATGAAAAGAACCAAGCGAGATTCCAATTCTAGCTTCTGATTTTTGGGCATTCAATATTCTTTTCTTTTACTTCAATTT
>NW_019647014.1:0-12051 GCF_002806865.2 Cucurbita pepo subsp. pepo
ATCAGACCGGTCTAACTTATTGCTTTTCTTTTTCTTTAAAACTTTAATGAAATTTTAAAATTTTAATATGCCCGAACCTATCCGACCTAAATTATAAAAATTGGGTTGAATTAATTTTTTAGAACCCGATTTGGTTCGAGTTGGGTACATGTTCATTGTGCAAAACATCAAGTCAACCCGACTTAACTCGATTGCATAAAAAGAAGAAGAAGAGAACGAGTTGCCAAGCCCAACCCATGTCCTTCTTACTAAACCGACGACCCACTACCCACTACCCACTACCCACTACCCACTCGGTTCTTCTTCTTCGTCAATTCATCTTCTTCATTATCCGTAGTTCCTTCCTTCCACAATGCACCACCTCATATAGACTCACAGGCACAGTCGCACTCCTTCTAGTACTTCTTCACAGTCGCACTCGTTATATCATAATGAACTAGGATGTTATATCATAATGAACTGGACAATCCAACTCAAAATCCCTCAATTTCTTTGTTGGTACCAGAGACATGAAGATTCAAGATGGCTATTAATGGTACAACTAAACTAAACACTCAACTCCATGATAATTATTATTTGTGAAGTTTATAGCTAGCTAAGCCCTATTGCTATCAGCCTTACGATTTTAAAACGTGTTAGTTAGAGAGAAGTCTCCACACTTTTATAAAAATTCTTTCGTTTCTCTATCAAACCAATGTGGAATCTCACATTATCTGTCAAAAAAACCTCAACCGATCCTATAGAGCTCAACCACAACTCGTACCATAACTACAATTTTTTAAGATTACTACTTAACTCCAATACTATTTATCGTCCACTTGAAAAATAATTAGTTTATAACTAGAGTGAAACTTGAAGATATGTTGTGGTTCACTAGCTGATCACGTTTCATATTTGATAAACCTCTTAAGTTTTTTTCATACTCACTAACTATGTACATGAGCATGCATTTTTCATTTTAATAACTGATCTCCACGTCATATTTATATATATAATTTTAATTTAACAGCGACCATGGCAAGAGATCTTATCATCAACATTTGAAACGATAATTAAGGTTTTATTTCTTAAAATACTTTGAATAACATTTTAAGGGAGAAGTAACGTATAATAATTTGTAATTTTTTTAATATACAATATTAAGTTGTAAATGTGTGTGTATATATAAATAAAGGCATAACTTGATTTTTCACCCATTTTAACTATTAATTATTACATTTTAACTCATAAAATTTTAATTAACTTAATAACTATTATATTTATTATAATTACATCAATAAAATTTTAATTTCGTCAGTATTGATACATAAACTAATATTTGTATTATTGATTTTAATAGAGGGTCAATATTACTCTCAAAATTAGTTATTTACCTTACGATAATATTTTAATCCATTAATCAACATCAAAACTTTATTTTAAAATTTAAATATAATTATTATTTAATCAAATTTCAATTCTATTTTAATTAGTTTTTATGGATCAAATTAAAAAATAAAAAATATAAACGTTATAAATCTCATAATTTACGAAGTCATCGATCAAATCAAAACTGTTAGAAGGTATTTATAGCAAACTTTATATTCCTCGTTTATGCAATTTTCTTTTGTAATTATAATAATACAATTATTGAGGACACGTCAGATCGTGAAAGGCCGTGACGCTCCATCCATCACCCGCCGTCCCACTTGCAAATTCCCACCCTCCCATGCCACCTGTCTCCCAAGACCTTGCTAACGTCACTTACACTCTCGGTCACCGTCTGGGACCCACCACTCTGCGCCCACTCACGTCCTGCCACATCTCCTCCCTAAGAAACATGCAAGTTTATCGCATCCACCAAAATCTACCTTACCATTCTTCTTTCGCCACGTAACGAAAAATATTACCACCACGGATTATTAAAATGACGTGGCGTGGGAGAGGTGGAATTGCACTAGTGACGTGGCGAACAGCGAGAGAAATATCCATAAAAAGAAAATAAAAAACGAAAACCCTTTTCCTTATAAGAGGAAAACGGTTTTTTGACCTTTCCATATAACCCCATTGTCACTTAACACGTGTCCCAATCATTCCGCACGTGCCTTCCGCCAGGCAATCACCTGGAATCGCACCCTTTAATCTCCAGAGTATATAATACACAGGCACGGCCTCTGTTTTTGCGTCACTTGAGAGGAAGGGCAAAGGAAAAACAGAATTACAAACTGAACCACCAGTACACGCCGTCCTTATGACGAAGCAGTTGAAAGAGAATCAAGAACCATTCATCTCCGGCACCGGCGAAGACGAGTTTCCGTCGGCGGAGGCAGAGTCGATGAGGTCGATTTGTAATCCTTGTGATTTTCACTCTTCGAAGACGTGCAAGGAAGTGGAAACGGATCAGGAAAGTATAGGATCGTCGGAGGAAACTGAGTCGCCGAAATCAGTAGCGAAGGTTGCGGACTGGAGGAAGAAAATGGCGTATGTTCATTACCAGATTCGGAGAATCAGAGAGGAGGATTTGCATCTTGGTGAAGACATCGGCGAAGGCTTCAACGCGAAAGAGAAGATTAATTCGATCGGAGATTGGTGCGATGTTCGACATAATCCTCCTCACTCTTATCATAATGATCGCGTTAGTTCTCAGATGAATGTTGTAATTTTCTCGAGGCCGATCTTGCCTAGCTCGCCGCTCAGCGGGAAGAACAAATACAGAACTATAAGTTAAACAAGGTACGATTATTCTTCATTCGATTTCGGTTCTGCAAAATTAATTAAATCTTTGAGGAAACTGAAGGTTTCGAAAGGTTTCGATTCTCGTGATTGAGTTAGTTTTGGATACTGATTTTGCAGGAGAGATATTAGTTAGAGTGCGCAGGAAGTGAAAAATTGGGGGAAGTTTTGATCTCTGGTATATGGCTGCATAGTTGTAGGGTTTGTTTGAATTTGTTAGGGCAAAATTAGCGAAATGGAACGATCAAAAAATTTGAAGGATGAAACCTCTACTGTGTAAAGCCTAATCTCAATCGTGAAACAGAGAGAAAAAAAATGCATGAATCCTGATGTTGTAAATAAACTTCCTGGCTTTTCTTCTTCTCTTTGAGTTCATTTCTGATTTGTTTCTTTGATCTCTTCATTCAAAACTTGGATATCTTCCGAAGGTCTATCTATATTTACGGATACTTGTAATAGAAGGTCAAGGTCAAGCTACTAACCTGCCAAGAACTTAATAACTTAATTTAAGTTACGAAAGGTTCAAGCTGAAATTGTTTTTGAAAAATTTTCCTTTTAGAAAACTGATTCCACAAAAACTAATTGGAAGTACATATTTTTTTTTTTTTAAATTGTTAAAACAACTACTAACTAAAAAATAATCTAAAACACACACCTCAATTTAAATTTTTATTTTTTTTTAATTATGCTCCTGTACTTTGAATTTTTTATTTGTCTTTATTTTGAACTTTGGAACAAAAAATGCTCTTGAGCTTCAATGATTTTTAAAATATTTGTTCTTTAAAATAAACTATCAAAATTTAAAAGTTAAATCATTTCTCATATTTAGAATACATGGAATTAAGGAATTCAAATCTATGATTTTTGGATCGAAATATGTATTTTATGCTAGTTAAATTCAAACCTATGCTAGTTAAATTCAAACCTAATGGAACATTTTCGTAACCGATTAATTATTAGAAATTGATCTCATATAGTCTAAAATTTTCCTTTTCTTCATGCAAATATTTAAAGGCAATTAAAATTTTCCTTTTCCTTTTAAATATTTAGCGCGGAATACTTTTCGAGAAATCTCCTCTAAATCACTAATACTATCGATAGAATCGTGAGCACCGAACATGAAAGTTCTAGATAGAGGGTGATATTAGGACTGTGAAAGATATCCACCACATGATGATCTAATTGCAGTGGTGCCTTTGAAGAGAAATAAATGGGCCATGCTTTTGACAACAACCAATTATCAAATCACTTTGTCCAAAAGTGATTTTCCTTTATAATACATTCTATCTTTCAACAACAAGATGGTGCATCTTATCATTATGTCTCTCCATTGTGTTTATAAAAACAACCAACTTTAAGATCATATGTTATCAGAGTTCTTCATTACTGGATCTCAATTGATTCTGATTCAGTTCTTGAATGGAAAGATTGATGCCCAAATGAAATGGGTTTTAGATTGAAAACCAACCAAAACAATGAACAAATTCAAGAACAATCAAACTCAATTGCGATTCAATCATGAATGGCTCATACTGGTTTCTGGTAAAATGCAAGATTAAAACAGAGCAGAAATCAGCTTCTGGTATGAACACTCTGTATTTGGTAATCTGAATACAAAAATCTCAGGTTTTAAGTATACAATTTTTCTCAACACACAGAAGAGGATGAACTGCTTCACATAACATTATTGTTCTGTATTTTCCCCAATTAATCCTCCAAAACTTCTCCACTGTACAAACAAAAGGAAAGAACAGAGAGAATTTTCAGATTTGTACCTTGCAAGAGCCATTAATGGCAGCAGATGGGGCACCTCACAAGCCCATTTTCATTGCAATCAGTACACCTCTGGAAGCCATATCCATCTTCTGCTTCTTCTTCTTCTTCTGCTTCTTCTTCTTCTTCTTCTTCTTCTTCTTCATAAAACACTTTACAGCTTCCAGAACATGTCTCACATGGCACAAATCTAATATCCCCACATGCCTCACAGACTCCCCCATCGTCATTTTCAAGCTTCTCGCAGCATTCAAGCAGTTTCTCAAGCTGCCCATCTTCGTGTAGTCTGCGAATTTCTTCAGCGCCACCGATTTGCTTTCTCCCAATGAACACTCTGGGCAAGCTCTTCTGATCTTCCATTAATAGCTGCTTGAGCTCCTCTTTAAACCCTTTATGCATTGACACATCTCTCTCGTCTACACGAATCCCAATTGCTCTCAGAATGCTTCTAACATCACAACAGTCTTCATATGTCTTACGAATCCCTCTCAAGCTCGTGAAGTATAGAATTACCTTATCCCTCTTCTTCTCCTCCGGCCAACTGTAGAATTTCTTAGATTCCACGGCGGCTAACGGCGGCTGTTGGTGCTTTGTGTTCTCCACCGGACGGAGATAAAATGAGTGATCCGGGGTGAGCTGCTGAAGAGACTTTCGAAACGATGAAATCACTTCCGGGACGAAATCGGAAGCCATTGAATCAGAGTTCAAATTCCCATCATCGATTTCATCTTTTTCTTCTTTTAATCGAAGCCAGAGAGGTTTATGAGATGAATCTGTACCATTTTGTTTCGGAATCGGCTTGGGCTGATCGATGAGAGATCGATAATCGTAATTACGGCTACCGAAATCGAACGAGAAGCTTCGATATCGGCTCGGAGACCAGAGAGGGCTAACATCCTCTAGCCCTTCCATGAGCTCCCATATGTTGATCGTCTCCGGCTCCCCCGGCGGCGTTCTGATCGGAGTTTTCGATGCGGTTTTCGGGATTTTCTCTCTGATTATGTTCGACCATGTCTTCGCTTCCGCCAATCCCATTCTGAAATCCTCAATCGTCTTGGAATTGTCGCTCCTCTGCGACTGACAGCAATAATTAACACTACCGCTACCGCCACCGCCACCGCCATCACTTCCGAGCTCCAACGAGCCTAATGTGGAGGAGGTTAGGGCTACGACATGATAACTATCGCCTTTGGCCTGTGGTGGATGATGAACTTGCATAGAGTAGCTTCGAGAAATCGGCGAATACGGCCGCCGGCAATGCCGGCACCGATTTGGTTTCGAGTTTACACATCCCATTGACGAATTAGATAGACAGTAAAAGAAATGATAACATAAATCGATCACAAATTTTTCAAAGCGACATTCTGTTTCTTGGTTGAATCGGATGAAAAGGGAATGAATATTACGAAGTGAATGAACGAAATCGGTGGATTTCAAAGAAAATTGTTTCTGAATCAAAAGACAAAACAAATTGACATTCCAACAATCGCAAGAACCCTAGTTCCCCCTTTTTCTTCTTCATCTGATCGTGAATGAAAAATCAATCCCCAAATTGCAGAAATGGAAATCTCATAGCAAATCAGAAGAAGGAGAGGAAGCATCAATGGCGGATTAAAAGTGGTGAATTCAGAACCCAAATTCCATGCCGACGTTCTACTTATACTTTCCTCAACAAAATCCAAACCCATTTTTTAACTTTTATCTCCCTTCATCTTCAACCTTGGGCAAATAATTACAGAGACATGTGTGGCCATGGCAGGCACGTGCTGCACGTGAGCTTTTAGGTTGTTGTGTTTCCGACAATTGTGTCCATTGTTCTAAAAGTGAAAAAAAGTAAAGAACTTTGGATCTCACAGCTCCCATTTCCAGTTGCCATCATAGCTGCAGCTGATGAACCAAGCATGACTGATTAAACAAACCCTTATTGTCCATACGAATCTGCTAAAAGAGCGGAGAATTTGTACGTAAGAACGATGTATTTGTTCGTACAAGATGTTTAGAATGAACGTTGTAAGTATAATTTCACTATGTTCGAACTCAAAGTGGACAGTATCATGTTCCTTGGAGAGACTAAAATTGTTGTATCTAAGTAGTAGTAATAGAGACATATCCTAGACTTAACTTCGACCGACAATCATGTAAAATAATTGTGCATAAAACCAAGAAGAAGCTCGAAAGAGAAGGCTCAAACAAACAATATCTACTAACATTAGACTTAATCATCATCACCATGACTGACCCGCTTTGATGGGAGCTTTGTGCATGACGACCTTTTTCCGTCTTATAATATGTTGATTATTGTTGCCTTTTTTTCCCATCTCTCCCTCTCTTTTTTGCTTTATTTTTCCCTTTGGGTTAAGTGTTTCTTCCTATACAGATGAATTTCTAAGACATGAGGAGGACGCAATCATTTACGATCACATAATTCAATTCAACTAACTTTTATTAAATTCCGTTATTTATTAATACTTATATTAGAAAGATTCATAATTAATTATTATTGTATTATTGGTATTGTATAACTTAACGTATAGAGAAATAAAACATGATTAAAAAATTTGGTCGAGATTAGAAGACATAATTAAATACATCTACCTTTAGTTAAAAAGTACGTACGCATCTTCATATCTTTAACACCATACTTTCTAGTCGTTTCAAACATGTCTTTAAGCATAAGTTTAATTAATGCCAAAACCAAATTTCTTTTAAAAAAATTTAAATTTTATTTGGCACGGGTTTGAAATATTTGTAAGCCTATCTTTTAAAAAAAGAAATTAGCGAGATTATTTAATGCAATATAAGAGTAAAATAGAAGTACAATCAATGAACTGAGAAGAAATTAAATAAAAATATTTTATCTGTGATTTATTGTAAAATTGAGATGCTGCAAATTCACGTGAATTTTAAAGAAATGATGTATTTACATATGGAAGGTTGTTTTACTTGCCATCAATTCTACTTTCCATACTAAATAATTAGAATTTAACCATTTTTTAAAAAAAGTAACCATATTTTAAACCATGATTAAATGATAAATTTGGAAATTTGTTCGAGTCTTATCCATATTGGATTTTTGTATTATAAAAATATTTTATACACCGACAAAAACGTTATAATAGAGATCAGTCCAAGAGAGAAAATTTAGATTAAGAAACTGTTTTGAAACAATTTCAATGATTAAGAATTAAAATAAAACTTTGAAAATGATTTAAAAAAAGAGTGGTTAAATTTTCTCGAGCTTTTATACACATTCAAGAACAAGAACATAAACATGAACATGAACATGAACATGAACGGGAACGAGTTTTGTTTATTTTCAACCTCGAAGATTCGGGTAGAAAGAAGAGGAACCTTATTTTCAAAGCTACATGAGTAAAAACACTTCACTTAGCTGAGAACTTAAACAGCATAATGTGATTGTAAGGCTTCTTAGAAGTCACAATGGTTGAAGGGAAATTGGGATGGTTCACTGCATCAGGATATCCTTGTGTCTCCAAACAAAGCGCTGCATGAGCTTGGTACACAAACCCCCCCTTCCCCTTCACGTCCTTTATATAGTTCCCTGTATACAACTGAACCCCAGGAGCATTTGTCGATACCTCCAACAGCCGTCCCGACTTCTCGTCATGCACCACTGCTGCTTTCTTCACCTTTTCGTCCCCGGTGCCGTGGTCGAGCGCGTAGTTCATGTCGTACCCTTTTGGAAGCTTGTTTATTCTGCTTCCAACCTTATGGGGCTTCAGAAAATCATATGGAGTTCCTTTCACAGATTCTAACTTTCCAGTTGGAATCAGATAGTTATCGACAACCGTGATTCGGGATCCGAAGATCTGAAGACGATTCGACAAAATGTCGCCACTGTTATGTCCACCAAGATTCCAGTATGTATGTTGAGCTAGATTTACAGGAGTAGGCTTGTTTAGAGCCTTGGCTTTCATTGTTAACTTCAGTTGGTTGTTTGCTATGAGTGTGTAATTGGCAGTCACCAATAGATCACCAGGAAAACCTGCAAAAAGAATGGTTAGTATCGAGCCCGTTACGTATAGCCGTCAGCCTCACAATTTTAAACATGTCTGCTAGGGAGAGGTTTCCACACCCTTATAAGAAATGTTTTGTATATAGCCGTCAGCCTCACAGTTTTAAACGTGTCAGCTAGGGAGAGGTTTCTATACTCTTATAAGAAATGTTTCGTATATAGTCGTTAGCCTCACAGTTTTAAACGTGTCTGCTAGGGAGAGGTTTTCACACCCTTATAAGGAATGTTTCGTTCTCCTCTCCAACCGATATGGGATCTCACAATACTATTTTCGTTCTCACCTTCTTCACCGTCGAAACTGCGGTAGGAAAAAACGATTTGAGGAGAGCTACCACTTTTCTCATACTTGGTTACTTTCCAGACAACATCACTGAAGCCTCTAGTACCACCTAACATTACAAATCACTCATCAACTATTGATAGATATAAACAAAAAAATGCCTGAAAAGTTCATAAACAAACCAAACAGAAAACCAAGTTGTGTGAAATAATGTACCATGAAGTGTGTTGTTGCCTTCATTAGCAATCAGCTTGTGTAGAACTCCATTCAGAGTAAATTTCGCGCCACTGATTCGATTTGCAACTCGTCCAACAATCGCACCAAAATACGTCGTGTCGTTCTAAAAACGTAAAGAACATTTTTCTTTGTTAGTTGAATTGAATGAAAAAAAAAGGGTTTCCAAAGAGGAAACTCAGAGATCAAAGAACACCAAGTTTGGTTATAGATCTAGTAGGTATAAAATTAAAAGTTGTTTTTGAAGAAACGAACAGATATTCGAAGACTAAACACGTAATTTAACGATCAAACAATATCATGTTTAACGTAATCACAAACAGAAGAACAAACTTCAATTTGTTTCTGAATTTAAGTATCACATCATAAAAATCCTACAGAATTTGGGCCACACATGGATAATTATTCCAAGATTATGAGATGTTTTGATTTCCCATGGCTTTTTACCGTGGGAGCAATTATAAACCAAACAGAAGAACACAAAAACAGGATTAGAGGTATCAAACTTCACAGTCAAGAGTACCAATTGGAAGAGAAAAAAGGGCTCAAAACAGCTAAAACCTCACCTGATACTCCCGAATAGAATCATACCCAAGAACAACATCATCCAACTTCCCTGAAAAAAGAAACCCATAAGAGAAAAAGGGAAACGAATTAAGAAACACAAGAACAGAAACCTTAAAAACCCCTACAAAAAAAGGGGACCAAAATGGGGACAAACCATGCTTGTCTGGTACAAGAACAGACACAATAGTGGCACCCCAGTTGGTAAATTTCACTGAAAGGTCACCTCTCTTGAGCTCAAAAATCCCAATCTCCCGCTTCTTCTCAGAGGCATTAGCAATCCCAAAAGCAGCTAAAGCAATAACACAGAACAACCCCAGAAAAAACTTGCCCATATTTGCCAAAGAGTGAAGCGATTTTGCCCTCCTCCATATCTGCTTCAGCGACCTTATAAAGAGAAGCATCGAAATGGAAGAAGAAGAAGAAAAGTGGGGAAATTGAAAGACCCATCTGGCAGAACAGAGACATGTGAGTGGTGGGTTTGACTTAGAAAACTAAAAAGGGTAAAATTTATTATCATTAAACTAAATTTTGGACGATAACCAATGGATCAACCATCAATGCAGTGTAGTGGGCCGACTTTATCTTGCCCTTTCAGTGGGCAACAAGTCAAAATGAGTCCTTTTCCCTATGATTTTTCTTATGGAAAAGTATTCTTTTCCATGGGTGACAAGGATTAGTAGAAAGTTGAGTCCTACTCATATTAAAAAATCAAGTGATTAGGACCATTTATAGTATCATTTTCTCTCATAAATCAGTCCCAAATAAAATAAGGGACCAACTATAATATAAATTTTCCAAGAAATCCCGGATATTTGGAGGCATTAAATTCACTTAAACATATTTATTTATGTTCATTTACATTTTTATCTATCTAAAAATAAATATTTTCGATTATAAAATGGTTGAGACCGAGTGAAGTGTGAAGCATCGGCACATGGGGGCATGATTAATTGGACTTTTTTTTTTTTTTTTTTTTAAATGGTAATAAATAATGGATGTGGAAATGGCCAGCTTAGAGATTCTTTTTAGTGTTAACAACAATGCCCAAAGGATGAGTTATCTGCTGCTCACACATGAAGACTACTTGGACGTATCCTCATCTTTATAATATGATGTTAAACATATTATAAATATTTCATAAAGCTAATACTTATTTTTTTAGTTCCATTAGAGGCATCGTATGAGATAAAATTAAGTAGAACAATTTTAGAATGTATTATAGAGATACCCGTCAACTCTCCCGTTTGGTAAAATTACACCTGCATCAACACCTGCTAGACCTAACACGAGGTCAGCCATCAAAAACATGAGTTATATAATCAGGGGTCCGCCAGCTAAAAATTGTCAGAAGTGGAATTTAAACCCACACCCTATAACCCTAACACTAATTTCGATTATACTAAACGAACAACGAAACTCTCTCTCTCATACGAGCCTCAGCACAAGAACACAAGAACAATAGTTACTGTTGGACGATAGAAGTCCCACATCGACTAATTTAGAGAATGATCATGGATTTATAGTGAGGAATACTAACTCCATGGTATGAGGTCTTTTTTGGGGAAATCCAAAGCAAAGCCATGAGAGCTTATGCTCAAAGTGGACAATATCATACCATTGTGGAGAGTCGTGTTCGTTTAACAGTTACAACTCCATTCTCGTAATAGCTTTATAACTTCACGCTCCAAATTATCATTTTCTTTGAACACAAAAGGAAGCCATTCGTTTCGTGCTTATTCTTTGTCGTTTTAAGGCAAAACTGTCTAAAAACATGACAAACTGAAAGAAGAACTGGAAGAACATAAGAAATTCATACTCCTTTATACTCAGTCCCTTTCTAACTCCACTATATATACATACAAAACATGATTAAAAACAGTAAGAAGGAAGGATGAAGGGAGCACCTAATTCATGTTCCACAAAACAAGAAACATCAATAAAAGAACCTTATTTTAATTCTCTCTCTCTCTCTCTCTCTGTTGTTTCTTCTAGAAGTAAACAAAGATTGTATGCTGCACACAAATGGTAGCAGTCCATGACAGCACTGTATGGAATGAACAAGATCTCATTTGCAGAGAGTTCATCGATTCTCTACTATCTTTGGCCCTTTGTACACTGCTCCAACGGCAGCCAAGTCTTTAGGTTGCTCTCTTTCTTCAAGCCATGCGTACCTTTCCCTATCTGCTTCTGGGACCGAAACCCCCTCCTCCACTGTCATTTTCCAACATAATCATCATGTCAATCACACATCTCCTGTATCCACTTCATTATACACTCACTACCTACCTGAAAATTTTGTGAAGGGATGGTCAAGGTAGTATGAGCAATGCCGACCGTCTCGATCGGAGTATGGCGGGCCGAGCACATCTAACACTGCACACGCTGTCACAGCTGTGAAGCAATGCATGTTTCCTCCATCTGCAGGGTAAAGAATCGACGAGTCGCATGG
>NW_019647016.1:0-799 GCF_002806865.2 Cucurbita pepo subsp. pepo
TATTTCGCAAGCTTTAGTTTTCGTGATATTCATCCTAAACGAGACGAGAATTTAATGAAGGAGTTAGAAAAAATTTCTCCCCGTTAACTGAATGGGACTAGAGGAGACCGAGGACAAGAATTATATTTACCGTTCTTGTCTCTGGTATATTTACAGAACTAATCTATTATATTCACATAAATGAGGTGAGAGGCCAACGTGAACGAGTATTATTTCAATATTCTCGTCTCTCAAAACTAACTAATTATATATATATATATAATTATTAAAATTTATTAGCAAAATAACTCAAAAATTATATTTGGACCATAAATTTAATGGGGAAAAGGTAAAGTGTAATGGCCAGCTATTAATTTATATTTAAGACCAATTTTATTTATTTAGATTCTAATTTTAATTTTGACTTATTATATATCAATTAAGGTATGTGTTAATAAATAATGTTGATAGTTTCAAATATTTAACAAATTATTTATTTATTTTTTTTTTTTCAATTTAAAACTATTTAGTTCTAGAACTTTCTTCGTAATTTAGTTTTTAAATTAAAAATGAGTAATAATTTAATCTCTATTATATAAAATTTAATAAATAATAATCGTGAATTTTTATAGTTTTGTTTCTAATTAATATTTCAATTAAAAAATTTATTAAATATTAACGTAGTAAAGACTAAATTATTAAAAAAAATTAAAATACGACTAAATTATTATACATTAAAGTATAATGACTAAATTGTTATATATTATTGTTCAATAAAAAATTGTTACAAAATAATAAAAAAAATACGGAATATCGAAAA